>NC_066239.1:1800000-2040999 GCF_024542735.1 Bombus huntii | reverse complement strand
TAATATATAATATATAATATATAATATATAATATATAATATATATAATATATAATATATAATATATAATATATAATATATAATATATAATATATAATATATAATATATAATATATAATATATAATATATAATATATAATATATAATATATAATATATAATATATAATATATAATATATAATATATAATATATAATATATAATATATATATATAATATATAATATATATAATATATAATATATAATATATAATATATAATATATAATATATAATATATAATATATAATATATAATATATAATATATAATATAATATATAATATATAATATATAATATATAATATATAATATATAATATATAATATATAATATATAATATATAATATATAATATATAATATATAATATATAATATATAATATATAATATATAATATAATAATAGGAAACAAATGTAGGAACAGAAAGGAGCGATGTGTCTCATTCATACGTTCATAGGTTTTTACGTCGAAAGAATGATAAAATTAAATGTGCTAGAAATAACGAAGATATAGCAATCGATAAGATAAATCATATTGAGTACTTGAATAATGCTCGATAGATAATAATAAAGAGCAAATTAAAAATTAATTTATCAAATTAATTTAGAAACTGATAAGAAGCTGAGATTGTAAAACGAAGAATATATATCAATTGGTTGCCTGACTTGCTAAAATATTTATAAATACAAAAATACTAGTTTGAAAACCTGTAACTATAATATTGACTCATAAACGTAAGGTAGTATTATAACAAAGTTTAATCGATGGGTAATAATTAAAATTTGAGAATGTCATTGGTAAAGCATACTCACAAGTGTCATTTACACTTGCGGTAAACAAATATTTCCATACCTTGTCGATTACTTTGATAAATTAGATTTCTTAAAACATATGTATATTTGTAATTCCTAATTTCTTATGATAACATAATCAGGCGATAACATAATAATATTGAAATTGCGAACCTGTAGCGTTACTATGTCAATATATACAGGAGGATATATACCGATTTCTATCGATAAAATTTGTATGCATAAGAAGAATATTATCAATGTAGAAATATTTTCCCAGCTTTCTACAAGTCAAATTTCTCCTACAATTAAAATTTTCCGTACTTTAAGATGTTCGGTAACAAATGGTAAAAAATGTAATGACCTATTAACCAGAAAATAAAATGAAGAGTAAAGAAATTGCTTTTCAGGTTTTGTTTATTAGTTATTGACAAATAAAAATTGACCAAAATATCCCTGACGTACAGCACACTGAAGTATCATCCATTAATTCAAATTACATAAAATCTCTTTACCCTAAGAAGTTATTTATTTGGTTTGAAATATTTTTTCAAATTTCTACTCTCATTCTTATTTAATCAAATCATTTGGCTTCAAATAATATGGAGCATTTTATTAAAGTGAGTTTATTGTTTTAATTGACTTGGAATATGCTTTCCAGTCGCAAGTAATGTTGAAGTGCTTTCAACTACTCTCTATTTCCGACTACGTTGCTAAATAACGTAATATTTTCCAGCTTCGCATTTGTTATTGACATTAGTTGCCTAAAACAAGTCGAGCATTTTTTAACTTTCGATACAAACATGCTCCATGTACATAATGTTTTTATTATATCCACAATAGTAATTAACATCGTAATTAACATTTTACATACATACATAACCACTTGCTTGGGTATCGTTTTATGTTAGATATCCATTACACTCCAATTAGGTTGTGTATAAACGACCTAAATTCGAATAACTTGATTAATCTGAACTAAGTTTAAGCGAAAGAAGACACACTGGTTTTTAAATGTCAAGAATTAATAAACGAAGCCTCAAACTAGTTTTATGCTTTATTTTTGTCTTATATTGACTTCTACAAGCAATCCTGTGTAGGTTCCCCACAATTTAGTCACCCCGTATTACTATTATTTCATACGATGTCATTGTTATCCGTTTCTCGACTAGCGAGCATTACAGCAGCATCAATGAATGGAACAGAACGCGAATAAATCGATCCTGGTTTGCAATACGATTCAGCCGAGCTTCGTCGGTGTACATGATTCGGTGCTTGTTTATTCGCTCGATTTCCAGTCGTATCATTCATCAGATTCGCAGAACTTTAGGATTCGAAGGCGCCCCGCTGAGGTCGACGTACGATCTACAGGTTCTATCTGATACCATCCGGTGATGTGTGAAGGTAGAACTTGCCACTCTCGTTACGATTGCGTCCTGAGCATTGATCTGTGTTCTGTGCGCGCACGCTATGCTGTTCACAGACACGTGAAATCTTTGTATCGCATTGTTTTCAGTCTGCTTTCGCAGAGTTCTCCGATATAGGTGAAGCTTCTTCGCTGGCGATATTTAATGTTCACCTACAGCCGAGTATACGTTCTCTGTTGCAATGCCACGGACCGGTGTGCTTTATAACACCGTTAATGCAGAATTATAGAGGCTGCCGATTCTGTGGGAACAGCAGAGACAATGAAATTTTGCGAACAACGTTGGAATTCAAACGGAAACTTGGAACCTCGAAGCTTCGAATATTAATGGCACATACACTACTGTGCATAAGAATTTGGACACTCAATTCATTCAAAATATTCATATTTTTATTATATTTTTAATATTATCATAAAAGTTACGTTAATTCTTTATTTCTCGTTATAGCTGGGATCAAATCTTCTGCTAAGTTGAAATCGAAACAAGGAATACACCTATATCGATCAAGTTATTCATATCTATCTTTAATAAATAGCTGACAATAGAAAAAAGTTATATAAACTTTCAGAGTGTGGTTGGAACATATATCTTGATCATTCTGAGATAATCTTTCTGAGAATTAATTCTGGCAAAATTAGTTTCCATACAAATAATTTTCATGCACTCTTAATTATTGTTTTTCAATTTATATTCATTAATATTAACTATTGTTTTCACGAATATCTACTAACTATGCATATGATCGCCTACAGTAAGATCAGAGGCAAACGTTAGGTTAAAGACTTTTATTTGAAGTGTATTTTACATAGTTGCAATAATTTAGAAGTGTCCAAATACTTATACACGGTAGTATAAGCATAGTAGAATATATTTTGATAGTTTTTGTAACCTTCTTATTTTTCAAGATTTAAAACTACGAGGTTATTTCACGAAAAATAATATCGTATGATCTACGAGATTTTCGTGCCAAATTGTTAAGACGTTGGCATTACGACAAATGTATACGATCCATGTGATCTATTTCTAAAATTATTCTGATCCACCTAAATACCAGAAACGTAAAGTAACTTTCTTACACCACGCGTACAGTCGTGTACCTCATCAGGCTTCACTCCCAATTTCTCGAACACGCCAGTCGAATGAAAGTGGATTCTTGGCGAGTTATTCGATCTACGTGAGATATTTCAGAATCGAAGATTCACCGGGAAACGCGCCATGTTAAATCACTAAAATTAAGGAGAAAACGAAGCCAACAAATTCCAGGATCTGTCGAACTAGAATTCGAAAGTAACTAGTTGCACAATCAATGTAATGCAACTTGTATACGTGCATTTAATTTGCACATTGCCGGTCGGTCACTTATGTAAAGAAGCAAATACCTGGAACTCAGGTATTCGAGAATCGATATATTTGACGAGTAGAATTGAGAAAAAGAGAAAGATGTTCGTATACTACGAAAATCACTATAGAAATCATTGTAGAATAAATATACGAGATTATCGAGAATATCTGTCAGGTATGTAATATTTAAATTATCGTAACTGTTTATCAGCAGGTTAAGTATTTAAAAAACTTATTTGGATAACATATTTTACGTGTTTACATCTACTTACATTGAAGTGTGATACGAACAAACGAATACAAAGAGAACAATTACTATATACTACGTAAAATTTATGACGAGAAGTATAAAAGTAGTATATTTGGCATATATAGTAGTTTAGTGCACAATAGGAAATAGTACATCTATTACTAAATATAAATTGATTTCGATGATAAACATGCAGAAACCACGGGACACGTAAAATTAGTGATTAATAAACTAATGTTGGATATGCTTGTTCGATCGTGGGAATGGTTTAGACATGTTTATTTCGAATTTTTCGTGTCAATCGTCCCGTGACAAGTTGTTAAATTAACGATCCATTGGCCTGGCATTGTTGGCAGACGCGTTAAGGATTAACTCGCGATATGATCGTACGTGGGAAAACGAGCGAAAGGCATTCGTAGAACGCTGTTAATTTACATGTCAATTGCGAAAGAACCGCGTTTGACTGTAAAACATTCTGATGAATGCGTGTTAACGTATATGATAAAGCGATATCCGCGTGAAATAATCGTACAAAGTGCGTATTACTCGAGGAAAATGTTGATTTTATGGTTCATTGATACGCTCAAAGAAAAATATCGAAATATTTCATTTCATTAAGAAAGGTGTAGTTTGGATATAAAATTTTATCGAAATTTTATCTTATCTGATATTCTTATTTCTTTAATTAGAGAAAAGAAATAAGCAGACAGATAGAGTTTAATGAACCACCCAATGATAGAGTTTATAAAATTTTAATCTTATCAATAATCTTTTTCATTAATCTCATTATCAATTATTAGCTTTTATCATATAGATATTTATCATATATAAATGTAAAGTATGAGCAATATAACGTGGTATATGTATAAATAATGAGTAATTAAGGAGTATTGCTTAAAATACTACGTCAAGTGAACTGATAACAAATTACAAAGAAATAATAATTTTAGATGATCGCAAAGAGAACTTGTCTTAGTAAAATATATAAATGAAGTGTTTCTTTTATACAATTTATATTATACAAATACACTTCACGTAATTTAGAATTCATATAGATTATATGATAATCTTTTAAAAATATACATACGAATTACGAAATTTTGTATACGCAATAATTCAACAAAAATGTGTATTCAATATCAGAATCATTTGTTAAAAAAAATGTTACTTAGCATCAAGGTGTTAGATGTTAAGGATAGCAAAGTAATAAGAACAAAAACAGAGTTTGTTCTTATTGATGTTTGTTAACGACAAAGCAATGAAATAATGTATAAAAAATATATATTATTGCACATTGACAACTTTGAAAATATGAAAGGTTGAACATTTGAAATGGATATGTTACATTAACACAACGTTGGCCTTTCATAGATTCAACAGGTAAAATCACGAATGTAGCAACATCATAAATGATTTATGCAACTATTTCCTCAATAGTACCCTGTATTCGATGTTTATTAAAGTTGCTGGCGTTTAGAGTAGATCACAAGCTTTCTCTACTTTCTAACTCAATAACGATAATAGGATAGGAAACGATTAAACCGCATCAGAAAGTGAACCAACCGAGCCAAAGATATCATCGTGCAAAAATCTTGTTCTTACTTGGAATAATCGTATTTCGAAGTAATATAAACTCAGTCAAACACGATTCAACGATGGTTTTAACTTTTGCTGATTGCGTTCGTTTGACTGCAATGAAATTAATAAACCACAAAATTCATAAAGCACAGATAAATAACACCATCGAGCGTCTATATCTAATACATTTAAACAAATTACAAAGGGTGAAATTCATTGCATGGGAACAATTAGAGATGCATCGGTTTGCCTGTATCGAGAAGTATTTACGTGTTACGTTTCGATATATCGTGCACGTTTGGTTCGTTAAATATCAATGGCTCCGCGATAATTAATCACACATCGATTCTCGCAGGTAATCCATTGGTATTATAATATCGTTAAGGATGTATTATAGAAAGGTGGAGAAAGGTGTCGACCGTGAGCGTGATTCGAAGATGCTCGCATAAAGTCTGTCGTGGTAAGCGTGGCTCTGTTTTGCACGTTCAGTACAACATACTTTTACGAATATATTATGTGCATCATACGAAACTTTTTTGAAATTTCGTTAGCATCGCAACTGGACACGACTATCGTGATTATAATAGTAAAATTTGAAACGAATCTAAACACGTATACGAAGATTACAAGAAATTTCAGAAACATCTCCATTTGTTAGATAGTTTAAGATTGTACAGCGCTTACTGTATACTATGGCTTATATAAATATTCTTTCATATTACAAAATCAGTAGGTACATTAACGAATTGCATATTTAATCGTAAAAAGTACATACTATTGCTAATTTTTAAAATAAGTAACTTAAATTTATAGTTTGTGCTGACTTTATACGAAGACAGCAAGTACTGTTTGTAGTTATTAACTTGCTATTGACGTGTATACCCTGATAAAAATCGTTATTACAAATTTATCAATGTGTCCGTGCACTTATGAGCTTAACCGCATGTTCGCGTCTATCTTGCAGTTTGATGAATTTGTTTAATTAAGTCGATCGTTGTCGTTCTCGTCAACTAGTATGTATCATCAGCGATCTTGTAAAGCATCCCTAATAAGAAGTTTCTCTCGATTCATGTCTCGTATCCTAGTGATATGTAAACGTTAATATGTAATTTTGAAATTGAGAGCTTCCGAAACGTGTAATGAAACATCCATGATCGATATATTATAGCGATCGTGAAAAGAGGAGATAGTAGTTAATCAATTTGAATAAAATTTGAATAAAGCGTTGTAGGATTTTTTACAACCGTGGCATGTGATTACGGTAATGAAATAATTTGTAAATAGTGAAAAAATCGAATGTTTTTGCAATTATCTTTTGAAATATGTAATATTTTGATGCTAACGACTCCTTTAATGCTGAAATGCACGATAAACATGCACGATTTATAACTGTAAAGTGTAAAGTTATACGGTGTACGTTACTTCCATAAATTTATTTGTTGTCAGTTATATGTAAATAGTTGCTTCAATAGTTTATTCGATATAAGAATATTTAACGCAAGATATGAATAAATATTATTTCTAGCATGGAATGTTACTTTATTTTTACGCTCTTTTCATTCTTCTTGAAACACCAGTGACGCAAGTGTTAGACGTTGATCTAGCACTTGCCTTATCTACCTTTACATTTCGTTTTACGACTATATTCTTTCGTACTATTCCGCTAACGAGGCCACGAAGCGCATAAAGAATATAAAACCACTTCTGAAAGGAAGGTTATTCGCTAGGTACGCAGAACAATGTGCATTGTATCGTAAGGAAATCAAATATTGACGGACATATTTGGGTGGAACGAAATGAAAAATGGTGGGAACACTTTTGTACATCTGCGAATAATATTCGGTTAAAAGAGGTTAAAATTACATTTACCCGACAGTGTTCTATATTTCTTTATTTACATAGGAGTGCAAAGAAGATAAGAGATCTGTTGAACATTCTCTTTGTTAGACATTTTTTCATACAGCCTGTAATAACGACTTCACGAGAACACATCAAAGATAATGAAATTCTTATGTTTGCCTTCGAAATAAAAATGAGACGAAAATACGTGTTTTGCGTGTAAGTGTAGTTCACTTGTAAGTGTAGTAAATGTAGTAATCTAAAGTTTATCAGACTTCAGCAATTTTTTCAATATCTCGTTAACTTTTTTCAATATCTGGTAACCGTCTTTAGATAAAATAATACGTATTAACTCACAATTTAACTCTTCTTACTTTTTGGTTATTTCTAAATTCCTGAGTATTTCTATGATTCCATTATGCTACCTACACCTATCTAACGAAACGATCAGCATACTAGTTATCATCTATACAGATCAAATTTCACGACTCATGTGTCTCGTTGGAAAAAATTCAATCGATCTGTCATTTGAGCGAAGGTGAGTTCACCTGGTAGGATCTGAAACGACGAAGAAATCTCGCAAACAACAGGTCAGTCGTGGACAACTCGTAATCTTCGAAGGCAGGGTGCGCAAAGCGACCGACGCTGAACGCGGGAGAATCGCTCGTGGTCCCTCAAACAAATTAACGCGAGCGCAAACACCGAGGCAAGCGAGAAGACGAGCGTTGCTCGGCTGCCCGCCATTCACGAGGCCAGCGATGACAGAAAGATGGACGGGTCCCATTGAGCCTTTACCGGGAAACCACTCTCAAACATTTGGTTTGACACCTCTGTGACGTTTTTCGCGACCGTGCATAATGGCTGCTCGCTCATTAGGGAGACAGGTTAAAACCTCGATCGTTGCCACCGTTGGTGGACCATCGCGGCAGCTAGCTGATAAAACCCTCCGGTAGTATGTAATGCAACTGTGAAAAGCGTTTCTTTCGTTGCATTCCTGGTGGTCAGCACGTTTGCTCGCCTTTGTGACCATTGGACAACTACGTGTATACCAGTAGTCGATCAAAGACGCATTCTCTGGAACGAGGGCCTTTTATCGAGCCTCGTTTGCGAGAGACGTTTCAATGTTAGCTACTTTGCTCGGGAAAAATTCTGTTAACGTAATTCTTGGTTGTAGCGGAGAATGTAAAATGTGTTTGTTAGCTTCTTATTAGGAGAATTCTTTATCAAGAAGATCTTTTTTCATGTTTTAGTTTGGCCAAAGTTATAGCGTGCGAAGAGCGTTGGAAAAATTGGTAGTACTGGGTTGATTGCGTTCGATGGCACGTTGTAATTTTGCTTCATTACGTGTGTCTGGATTAAGGACGTTTTTCTAGTACAGAAGAGTCAAATTATGTGTGTGTGTGTGTGTGTTTAAAAGTAATATAGTTGGTATGCAGGGTTGGAAAGTGGTGATGGAAGTTTTGATGTAAAGAGCACGGGAAAAGCAATCGGATAGACTTCTTCGTGTAATAAACAATCTCGCGTGATACTTGCCTTTAATATAGTGTCATAAATGCGATACAATATTGTTAAGTGCATAATGATGTAAAATAATGTATGAAAAAATAACAATTATGGAAGAGGTTACTTTTCTTAAAACCTAAATTTGTTAATTTAAGGTAATGTTCGATGGGGAGATTTTATTAGAACTTTATTTATCCGAACGTGTCAGGCGACAGAACTGTATGAATGACATTCAATGTATATTTCTCTTTAATTTTATATCTATCTTTGATTGAACTCGAAAAGAGATCAAAGTTACAACTTACAAGTTACAACAACTGAGATAAATATCGTAGAGACGACGACAACCTATGTTATGAAGAAGACAATTGTACGAGAATTGAGTTATAAAGACGGCAGTATGGTAGTCGTAACAATTCAGCAGAAATTATACGTTAGTTAATTCTTTAATCCTGCATGCTAAAAAGGAAAATGATAGTTATCGTTATCTTTACTGTTATTATCAGTTGTTTGGCGTGGTATGTTAGGGTAGTTTGGTGTACGTTTAAATAATTCTAAACGTGAGCAGAAAATAATTGTGAAGGCGAACACTGGTCGCAATTTAGGAAAATGTTCGGTACTAGACGTTTCTCTGCTTTGGCACGGTTTTGTACGCCTCTCTTACTTCCTTCCTGCAACATAGTATCATCGTAAACGGGAACGAACGTTTGCCTACCTGAAGCGAGCAACAGTGAAAGCTGCGAGTAAAGCTAGACAAGGAATAGCGTAATTTGAATAATTTTTCTTCGTATAATTCAGGTATATTTCTTATATTTATCTCCATTTCCCTCTTGCATAATTTAACTGATATTATTATATTATAAACAAGGTAAGGTATAAACAAGAAAAGATAACAATTCAAACTTCTTTTCCAGGAACAAATTTAAATATTAATAATTTATTAAACATTATGATTATAATGTTTTAATAGAGAACACTTAATTAATATCCTTCTCAACGTATATGTTACCATTGATATCGGCAATCGTCGAAATATCTCATTATCGCCATTAATAATCTCTCTTTTCTAAAAACAAAAATATAACACGAAGAATATAAAGAAAATTATAACGCTTTACTACGATTAGTGCCCCATGGAAATACAACGAGGACGATTAGTTGCGATCAATAGCGCCTCGATCGTAGCAACCAAAGCAATAAAAAAAGAAAATGTTTATTAACACACATCCACCGGCCTTCCATAATTTTTATCACTACCAATTAATCCCCATAAGAGCTTGCAACTAAATGAGCCCTGTTCGAAACGCCGAGACATCCAATCTCGATACAGTCGTTCTTTCGAGACGTGAAACAAGCAACAAGGGCGGGTATAACGAGCGCTAAAAGAAATTAGTTCGGATCCGCGATCAACTCGAGTACAACGCTATGCAGGGGTGAGATAGGGCAACGTTTGCTATGAGTATAGCGTTACTCGTGCCGTGGCTAGGTGCTCTTATCTCTACCGGAATGGGGATTACTATGTTCCTATGGGGTACAACTTGTTAGTCGATAACTTCGGCCCGATAACCAGGGATTACGGACGGCTAGTCTCGAACCGATTCGCGATAATCATTCATTAGAAAATGTTGAAACCTTTCGCACCTTGCGCTACGTAGTGCGTACAGCCACGATGGTGGATCCGCTCGGAATGGTCAGGGAGACGCGAAACGCGAAACGCGAAGGCTATTGCCGCTTTAAACAGAGTTACGAAGCGTGTCGTTAATAATGCCCACCTTCGAGTCGACTGCACCGTAACAAGTTCTCGCGTTGAATTTAATACGGACCCAACCTCGGAAACTGGCTTGTATATATACGGACGCGATAAAATTTTACACCTGTTTATCTGTACCGGGGTAAATCTGGAATCGAGCGAACGACCCGGTTGCCTCGTTGTTTCGCGAAGCCAATTTACGATTATGTAAGCCGGAGTGCAATCGACTGGCCTGGAAATTTCCGGAGTGGGGCTGCAGTAGCTCTAGAAATGTCTCGGCGTGACGAGCTAAGACGAGCCTTTGAAATACTTGATTTTCGCAATTTTGTATAGGAGCCAAGTTTAACCAGATGAGTCAGGTGAGGAGCATTGCGAAGAAGCGTTAAGTTTAACTTGAGAATGTTGACGATGACGTTTCTTGAATATGGTAGGTTTGATGATTTTCAGATTTTAGGTTTCGTATCTGAGAGCGACTTTAGTCCTTTTAACTCTTTTGTTCGTAAATTATTTAATCTTCTAGAATTTTTTTTTAGTCTGTGAGTAGATTTTCTTTTTATCAATTATTAATAACAGAAAATTTTTCTTTTCTGATAATTTCAATGAAACGTCATCAATCTTAAATTGCTACCGACATGGAGGCCCTAGTCAGTTTATTTAATTCATGCTCGTACCAAATAACACGAATTAACGAAACATTAAACTAACGAAAAGATCTTTTAAAACTCATAATTAACGCAAGTGTGTGACAGAATGTTCTCATCGAGTCAACCGGTAATTAAGAATAGATTAATAACTTAATTGCGTCTTCGTATGTTAAGTGTACAGCCAGAGAAATCTTAAACAACGCAAACTACAACCAATTTAGCTTTTCAATTAAAATTTTTTGAAGAGCAACTGATAATCTAGCAGTAATAAGATCATTAGTTGGTACGATAATTTGTTGAAAAAGAAGGGAAAATGTAAATGCATAAAAGAAACTTTTATCGTAAAACATTTATAGAATTCAAAGATAATCTCCCTCAAAATAAATGTTACTAGAACGAAATAATTTTTGTCTATTTTTCAGTAATGATGTTGTGATTAATAAATTCAAGTCTAAGAAGCACGTATGATTGTAAATTTCATGTAAGTTTCATGAAACAATCACATCTGCGTATGTCTCTTAATTATATTCAAGAATAAAGTACAATTTCTAGTTATTCTGTGATTATTGTTAGATACATACACTGTAACTGAATATAAGAAGACATATTTAATATTACACTAAATACTTATATTATGTTAAAATTAAATTTAAACAAATAATATTATACTGAGTTATACTAAACATTATACTATTTATACACAAAATAATCGAAATATGCGATACACCGCCATGTCACCAGGCGGTGACATTACACCATGACAATGGCATGACCGTTACATCTTTTCACCGATCATCGAATTAACTGCGACGAAAAAGACAATCTAGATAGAACAGAAGCGTAGCGTACTCGGAAGCCAGTTGGTATCCTCGGTATTGTGTCCAGTGAGGTGTGAACCGTGGGTGAATGAACTTGCACCAGTTCAGCCGAGATAGCGCACTACGTGTCGGTCGTGGACCACCTATAGCGCCTGCAGCCTAAACGCCGAGGAAGTCGAGGTGAACTCATTCACCGAGTGAGCCAGCCCTGCTCGATTCCTGCTCGATGCCAATCTGCCCGAGGAATTCGCGCACGGTTCTTTCGTTAGAATCCACGTGATTTCTTAGCCAAGATCGTGGCACTCCTGTTAGCTGGAAAAGTCGGATTCCATTATTTTGCACGGGAGGATAGAGCTTCTTCCTTGACCGGCTGTGAGATCAATCAACGATGACCCCTGACGCGTTGCGTTCCGCGAGATGAGCGGAGATTGACGGTACGAGTTGCTTTTTGATAATCAAGGGAAAGTTGCGGTTGAGTCATGGAGGCTCGTTGAATTCGTTGAACGAGAAATTAGTTGCTTCTTCTGTTTTGTGTGAGATTCGCAAAAATGTTTGACCTGAAGACCAAAGGTTAAAAACACGACAAGTCATATTCCTATATGTCTTTTATATAATAGAAGAGCAATTTGAAAATATAATATGTTGCTAACTGATTTTATATCAAAAATTTGTTCGTTTTCGTTTGTATTTTAATACATTCAAGAGGAGAGATTCTTAGTGACGATGTCGATATATTATCTAAATTATATTTCTTCTTTGGTATTTCTAACAATCTAACGTGCATTCTAGCCATTTTTTTTTTAAGGGAAATCAAGTAAACAAAATGTTTTTCGGTTTTATCCATCACGGAAGGCAGGAATCGTAGGAAACCTCCTACAAACATCAAACATGTTGATGTACTTCTCATAATTATATTACATACATTTTATATACATATTATATACATTTACCTGGTATTTAACACGTGCTATACATTAATTCGAATTAAATTAATATATTCATAATTAGCAATCATTACTCAAAATACGTTGGCATAAACGACGGCTCTGTTGTTCGAAGCAAGACAATTTTAAACGCAATCTACGTGTTTTCTTCGTCTTCAATGAGAAACGGCTACGCAGTCCGCAGGCTAAACAGGGAACGCGTATCACAGCTTCCGTCTATCGAGACGGTCTGAAGTCGTTGTAATTAATAGTTTATAGGATCAAAGAATTTATCATTCATACGTGGTGCAATGAGAGACGTGAGCGGAATAGCCGACGTCGCTCGATGCGTGATATCCCGGCGATGGGTCGCCGATAGAATACCCTCTCGGTGTGAAAGTAACTCGAGAAACGCTGTTCGATCGGCGTAATTACACCCACGATTATCTGCATCGAATGCGAAACAACGAGTTACCGTTGAATGATCGATAGTTTCGCTGGGACAAACCGAAGGGCTTCTTAAAGTGCAAGGTAGCGATTAAACATTGCACGAGCATTGTTTTACTAAAACCAATCTTTGTGCTTTACGAGGATTGGAATTTTGTCAACTTTTACTTTTACTTTTATTTTTATGCAGTTACTCATGAAAGTATTCGAACAGTTGTAGAAACTTTTTGGGAACATAGCATGTGTTTTGTACGAGATATTTTTAAATACCATTAGGATTTTAGCGAGAATCAATTATCGTGATCATATCGGTATTTAAAACAAATTTGAAAATGTATGCAGGAGCTACGAAATATTTAATGCAACTATGTATTTTAATTACTTGTGTATCGATAAACCTCTATAATCAGTGGGATCATTTTTAAAACTTATTATATGTTAAAGATGGCTATTCATGCTGTATACTAATTTTTTACTAAACATATGTTTGTATGAAATGTTTTGTAAGTTTTATTATTTCCAGATTGGTTTTAAATTTTACTAAAATAATCACAATAATCGCGTACATGTATTCTGTGTATTTTTGCATACAGATTTTTAAATGCGGAAAGATCCATTGGTTTGACAATGAGCAATACAACTATGGATAACATGTAGATTTCATTGTTTCCCTTCCTTTATTTATTTATTTATTATTAAATGTATATTTTATAGAGTGAGGTTTGATGAAATATTTTGGTGGATGATTCGTATGGTTCTAAAAAGGAGACTTTATTATAGGGTATTACTACTTGCTAGGTTTTACTACTTGTTAGGAAGAGTTACAATATAAATTAATTACTTTTGAATAAAATTAAGATTGTAATGTCAGAAATCCTCGCAAATATGAAAATATTAAATATTAAATAGGTACATATAAATCATTATTATTACAAACATGATTTAGTCTAAATGGCACGATTTTAAACTAACCAAACTAATCGGTATTGCAAATTGAAAAATTGTTTACTGCATAGTAAATTTATCATAGTATTCCACGATAACCCTGATAAAGTGTTAGAAAAAATCGACCTAGCTCTCTCTATTCGTAATTTTGCTATTAAATTACAATGTATCAAAAATGAACAAGTATCTACATACTTTTGAGGGGTAGTGTACGTGGTGTGAACAGTCTTGGGAGCGGAGAGTCAGCGTACTTTTATGCAAAAACTGTCTGTCCGTCCTTTTTCAACCACGGTGCTTTATTATCGTTCAACCACGCGTCTACGACCTCCCTTGACATTCCAACACGGACGTTTAAAGTACGTCGATGCGCTTCGAGCGGCGGATACTTAGCCGTCCAGGAGAAAAATGGGTCCGGTGTTATTAGCGAGGTGTTGGATAGCTGGTACCGCTATTTGAATAATGCATACGCTACGCCCTTCAGGCCGAAGCAGGTTTCATTCGATCCAATAAGTGGCGCGACGCGCGCCCTGCGCGTTTTCCTCTTCCTACACTTCTCCTTGACGTTTCGTCGATGGCATGCGTAATTGCCTGAAAATTTGTGCGAAAAGGATAATACAAATTGCACTAAACGAGAAACTATTATACGTCTACCGAGTTGAGTAAATTTGAAAGAATAAGTAGTAGGCGTAGACAATAGAAACATGCGTATTTAATTTTGATGAAGAGTACGTTCTTGAAGATGCGCATTTGACCTCATTCAGGACTGAATCTCTTTTCTTTAAGAGAAAAATTATAGTTCGTTAACTACTAGCAATAGGAATAGATTTTTCAGATGGTTTTGTAGAGAAGACGTTATGTAATTTTCAGATGAATTTTAAATTCTAAGTTGGTAGAACTCCAACGTTAATATATATAACATAAATATAATATATGTGTCGGGGTGGTGTTGAGGATAGAGTTGTGGGTGTTTGATGAATCTTCATTGAAATTAGCCATCGTTGCGGTATAACAAAGATGCGGTTTATTAACACAAGTATGGATAACACAGATTCGACAATCAACCACGGCGATTAGGCGCTCGCGACACTAGTGACAATGGTCTCAGGTACGATAACGAATCCGCGGACAACGGGATGATAGATGAACGTTCTCTAAGTCTGAATAATTGCTGATCGTAAAGACGTTACTCTTTAGTCGATAAGATCGCGAGAGAGAATGACTTTCCCGTTCCGATGATGCCACAGAGGAAAACTATAATGGGGTGTGTCTAAGGACACGAGATCATCGGATTCGTCGAGGATAGCCTTCGTTCAGAAAGTAAGGGAAATTGGCGTTGCTGCTAATTGGTCAATCTCCATATCGGTGGTTAGAAAAAGATGCTAGCCGCCCTCGAGGGAAAGTTGCTAGTTAGTAAATTTCCTTAGTGTTAAGTTTTTGCTTTAAGTCGATAAAAAATAAGGATAACGGGTCTTTCGAGACTCTATGCCTTATGTTACTAACGTTGATGACTTCGTGGCCGAGTTTTAAGAGTTCGAATTTGAGTTCATCTATGTCTTCTGAGTGGTGGATGTTGCGTAGAACCATTCGAAAAGCTCTTTCTTGAGCTGCTAAGTGTGAAAGTTGGTGTTCAAGGTTTTAAGTAGTTTGATGAGTTTTCTGTATGCATCAGGGTTTGTCGACAGAATTTTTACTTTGTTGTTGTTGATTTTAAGGTTGTAGTCTTCTTTGGTGATATCTTTCTCTATGGACTTGATCATCGTTTGTATGTCAATAACATCATCAACAAATATTGGTGGGGGAGGGGAATTTCTTTGGGTGTGTTGGTTTGATGGTGGGTCTGCGATTTCCATGGGCATTCGTTTGAGGATTTCAATACGGCGAACCTGTTGTGAGTGTTTACTTCGATTGTTGGCTGTTCGTTCTAGGTGTCGTTTGTGTTCGTTTTTGGTATTTCTATTTTTCGTTTCTTAGAATTTTTGGCGTCATTGGTACGGGGGGATCTGTTGCACTTTTGCCACGGAGGAGGTAGCGCGGAGCAGTTATGAATTTGCTCAGGAGAGCCTGGTTGTGATTCCTGGGCCATCATCGAGCTAGTTAATTCAAATTGAATAACTAGTCGTGAGGCTATGAGGCTAGTATTTGGGTAGAGGTTAGGAGCGTAGGATTTTTTTCTCTAAAGGATAGGAAATACTTGGCTGTGTTCACTTTTGACGGATGGGCGACACATGTTGGTTTACGAACTTCAGAAAGCACTAGACACACGTCTGCACGCTTCGGCACTCAACAGCGAACTGTGAAAAGCGATGAAATGAAACGAAATATAATTGTCGAGTTCGGCTCGACGTATAAGGCTTAATGTATTGGAGAATAAATATTCTATATTTAAGCAAGTATAAAATATTCATATAGTATATCACGAATAAATTATCGAATATGACAACGTACATAGACAACGCACGTTCTATTACTAAAGCGTACTACATTATGTTTCATATCTCGTGCGTGTCTCCATTGCCATTGGCCATATGTAGTACTGAATGAAGGCGCCATCCAGCCCAAATCATGTTGTCAGCGAGTGTTTTGTATTCCATCGAGCACACCGACCTCGGACAATGTCGTCATTATCATCGTTACCATTCGATCGGGTGCAAGTCCGAGTTATCGTCGCACCAATTGCCACCTTGCACGTAGATTTTCACTGAATGATCCATCGATTCAGAGCTGCTTCCAAATTCGTTACTCATTTTCCAAGGGGAAAGCAAAAATCATTTCCAATCACAGCCTCAAAGTAATCACCGATGTAAAGTTCCTGTGGCCTGGAACTATTACCTCGGACCTCTTCGTGGAAGAGTAGAGAGGAGATCTGGAGATAAAATGAAATAAATTGTTAAAATGAAATAAAGTGAAGTTTATTTTGCAATAAATTGCGTTTAAAATTTTTTAATATGCACTTAAAAAATATAGTTGTCTTTTTTAAATTTTTCTTCAGAGAAGATAACTAATTCCTCTTAAGCTTTGCTCAAGTAGCACCAGGACTTTGCATAATCCTGCGTGTGTATCTGAACTCCTTCCTTTCCAGGAAAAACTTCTTTAAATATCGAGTCCGAAAAAAGAACGAGATAGTTAGAAAAACAGTTTGCAATATGATTCTAACGAAATACTCTATCCAAATCTAGTGCATTTTAAGTATTTGATTTAATAGAACAAAATTCAGAGTTACCCCGACGACAAGACCGTCCCTCGTTATCACCGTGGATTATATTCTACAGTTTCACGCTCGACTCGTTTTATGCTTCAAGATCATTAGATTCGATTGCACGACAACGGTAGAGGAAAAACGGGGAAGACCATAAAATGGAGGGTTAAAAGCGACGATGCGAATGAGACAAAAAAATAGGGGGACTGCGCAAAAAGCAGACAGTGGCGGGTCATAAGTGTGGGAAATGCACAAGTCGAACGTGAATGACAGTGAAAAGAGGAAAGTGGACAAGCTTGTGTTTTAGGATAATACTATGAACGTAATGTTTATTATACTTCGTAATATGTGTATTATGCTGCATCGTAGAACTATTCGCGAAGGATAGTGACTCTTCCTTTTTTTTTTCTAGATGTTGAGATATAAATATATTCTTATATGGCGCAATTATATTTACTAATTAGATTATTTTTATTATAGGACGTTTTGTAATATGTAGGATATATTTCGAAAATAATAAGTATATCACTTTGGTCTGATCACTATCGAACGATTATATTTTTCTTTAAATTAAAGTCCGTAATCGTATTATAGAATTTTTGGATTTCTAGAAAATATTTCATGATACATTTAACATATTTAATGATAATTTCAAGTATTTTTATCTTTCACAATAAAAAGGAGCGCAGAATACTATTTTACAAAAAGTAGCTATAAAACTAAACTATAAAAACTAATGGATAGACTTACACCACTATGATTCTGAATCCTTTAGTCGGTGTTCGCCGTCGTTAAAGTGTTAAACAGAATAAAGTAACAGAAATAGAAAGGTTAAACAAGAAAATAGAGAGTTGTTATTGGAAAAAACAGTTTCCTCGGCGATGCATCGTCGTTACCGTCTTCCAGTTTACATGGACCATTGATTGCCTATCACTCCTGAAGAGGAGTCGCGCGTCCTCCACCTCCAGGTATCCAGTTTACTCGTAAAAAATTGACTTATGCTGATTGGCCGGCGAATCGGTTGATTATCGCCGTCGGTATTTCTCGCGTTATTGTACCTTACCCCTGGCTAGTCGCGAACAACCGACGTCATAGGACGCCAGCAACGGCAACAACAGCACAGCTGTTGCGTTGCTTGCCTTCGTCGAAGCTACTGTCGGGTAATTAGCGACGTATTAATATACCCGATATAAACGAGCGACGTGCACGCTTGTATTTCAAGCAGACCACCCAACATGGTTACGTTCATATGCGTTAATTAACGATTTTCTACCAGGACGAATCAACGTAAGCATCCCCCCGTGGTTTTATTATTCGACTACAGGCATCGGCTGTTCTATCAGTTGCGAAAAAGGATTGTATTGATCGATGTTGTCGATTAATGTTGTGTCACCTTTGCCAATAGATGAACATCTGATAATTAATTCGTCCGTTATTTATTAGCTCATCGAACAGACTGCTTTTCATACGACCTTATTTTAATCGACACGCGGTCGTTTTCAATTCTCTTGCGCATAGCCAATCGTAGGAACTTAAGGGCAGAATTATTAGAATCCTCGACGTGAGAATTGTGTGTCGTTCTGTTTATTATTATTCTTGTATCGCAACGAGGCTTGTAAATTTTATTTTATTTCTTGTTTTCTTTAAAAATAGCAGTTGTAATACTTTCGTGAAGCTGTTGATGGCAATCTGTGTGACAAAAATACCTATGGGTATCGATATAGAGTTATCGAGACAGGATTATTTAGTCAGAGAACTGATTGTTTTAAATCACTGAACGAAAATTAAGCGTTATGACATGTTGCTGGACCGTGGATTTTTATGCATTTATAGGAACTTCAAAGGTACAGGATTGTTCAGAATACACATAACATAAAAAAATATGAAGTGTATCCTATAATACCTTACAGGTAAAACGATTTTCTATCCGGGTTCTACATTTTTAATAATATTCTCAAAAATACGAATACGCATAAAAATAGTTATTGCGTAATATATTTTAATCTGTTACGACTTCCAGGGAAAAATATATAATATTCAACGTGGCAGTCAACGTGTTAATCTGTGAAAATGCAGAACCGTGGAGAGAGAAGCGTGTCTATCTTGAAGCTCGAAGAATGATCCACGATCAGGCTAGTCGTGAAGATGCTTTCGAATCCCGTAGCGAGCGTCGTTTGTTACACGGTGGATGGGTATCAATTACGCGAATACCGGCGATTGATTGTGCATTGGCACCGTTCGAACGTGACGGAGATGCACAAAGCGCTGGAGGGACGATGTTATACCCGAGGGCATCGATCGACGATGATTCAGAAACGTTCCCATGCTATCTAAATTCTAAATAGAATCTCGGTAGAATCGATGCCGAGGCGTCGGCTGCCAATCGGATTCAGAGAGACGTTCGATGATGAAATCCAGCATTGGTTTATTAATCTCTGTTTAGACCAAGCGTTGGATCCATACGGTGAACTGTTACTTGTGATATCTTGTTTGTTGCAACTAATAAGATCGTTTCTTCTTCGGTGCTTCACTTTTTCCTACCTTTTTCTTTGCTTTAAAATACTTTCTACGAACGCGTGTTTAATATAACTATGTAATGAGTTAGTACAGAGAGAATTAAGGTCCAAAATATTGAAATTCGTCCGTAATATTATAAATACGAAGTATGTATTAGTTTCGATAGTTCCAAGCGCAGTAAAGGAAGCTGGAAATGTGAAAAAATCTTGATGTCGATGATAATTGCTGTCGAAGATTCTGTCTGAGGAACTTTTATATACTCGTTAATAAAAATTTCCAAGTTCAATGTATGCATATAATAAAAGAAGAAGCAAGATAATAATGCGAAATAGTACAACGATTGACATAGAATGATGGAGAAAATATCAGCAATTTTGAAGATAGCGATAATTATGATACAATAAGTAATAATTTTAGGTACTTTGAATGAAATATATATGTATGAGCCAGCTAAACTTCATAAGATACAAATGATGATATGTATCTGTATTAGATGGCTGAATAATTCAATGCTTTCAGTACGGGAAATGAGAATATTTAAATAATTCGTCGATTATGGATTATTAGAATATAACAACTATAAACACTGATTACGATTTATTATACAAGCTTTTCGAGTTTCTCGTTGTCTCGAGACGGTCGAACGATACCCATTAAAGTAGGAATTTACATAGGATCTGCAGCTGATCGTTGACGGAACTGTGAGCTCTCGAGGGAAGAACTAAGTGTTGCGTGATTGTTTCACGAGAAGGAAAAACGTGAGAGAGCAATTCGTTGAATGCTAGTTAATTTAACGGTGATTAGAGTTATAGTGCCGGTAAATGAAGCATGTTGCGGTGTACCTTTACGGCTGGTTTATTGAAACAAAATGAACGAACAATTCTCCTGAAGATTCGTTACCCACAGAAAGAACCTGTTGAAAGGTCTTTGCGCATTTTTGTGAACACGGCCGAAGAAATGGAATCTACGCAGAGATTCGTTTCGAACATTTTAATACTTTTGCTGATTATGTGTATCCTGTGTATTTTTGCATCGTCAAATTTATCATAAATACATAAAAATCTATTATAATCTAGCTACAGCGATTATAAAAAATTATTTAATATTATTAAGTGCACAGATATGCACTTTGAATACAGATGTATTAAAAGTAAACTAGAGAAACTATACTTGATCGATATATTAAATAGGATATTGAACGTAAATATGAATAGCTACACATTTTATTTTAAGATTAATATATTGCATGTTACAAAATAAAATGCATCTGAATAATATTAGATTCTCGTGAAAGCAATAAATATTAATAAATGCCGCAAGTAAAATTTATTAGTACAATCCAGAACGAGAGTGAAGGAGTTAAAGCAAAAACCGAGGACGTTAAAGTTATCTACGATACCCATCACTCACCATAGGGAGATTCGTTTAACTGGTTTCCGATCGATTGTCGCTTAACCGATGATAACAACCATCGATCGTGTGCAGTGACAGGATGATTGAAAGGCTGGCATAAATTGGTCGCGTGACAACAATCGATTCTTACGACGCGTCGCGACGTGGAGGACGTTAAACGTTCAAACAACTATTGCGTAAGCGGCCGAGTAATTGAAAGTTAACTATGTTTACGAGTTTCCTTTTCTTCTTGCTTCTCGTAATAAGTATATAATACACCGTTTTCCTTCTCTCGTTATTCCATGATCAATCTGCTTAATGACTGTATTAACATGTTAAGGAAGCGTTAAGCAATCGTGTCTATCGCCGCTAATTATTTCGTCACGCGCTATCAAGCTTGTTCGACACAACAGAGAAAGTAGTTGCAAACTGCTCGAGATATTATGATTCGTTCGGTGTTCAATAGAAGATTAAGACGGTAATGGTACTCGATAAATCGACATCGTGTAACGTGTTACAAGGATGAATTGAACGGCGCAGTTGAACGTACTTCTGAATTTATCTCGAAGCACTTACTAGGATCGTTAGTGATGCTGATCGGGGTAGGTACTGGTTCATAATATTTTATTAAAAAAAAAAAAGAATGAATTCTAATATAATCTTAATTACGATAAAATTACACATTTAGCATTGTGCTGTATATCTTGAAGCATGAAGGATGTATAATCCTATATCTCAATTTTTGCGATATTATTATGTTTCTTTTCTGATTCATTTTTCATTCCCATCTGTTTTTAAATCATTCATAATGTACTGGCAATATCGTTTAGTTTTCTCTTCATTCGGAAAATATACCTATCTTTTTCTATTACTTAAAAGTACATAAAAAATGATGTTCATGTGTTCATAATACTATAAAGATGTGGCAAAAAACGTGCGAAATTTATAAAGTAATTTGTCCATGTAACAGTGAGACAATTCGTGACTATCACAGGTTGGGCAAAGTACGTGTCTCAAATAAACTCGTAACTCTCACAGACTGACCACTTAAGTGTTTAACCATCTAACAAATAACACAAACAAACTTTTATAAAATCCAATACAAAATAATTCATAATAGAACAAACCTCTATCCATATTACAACCAAGCTGCCAAACCGCAATAACATAAATAGAAATTCCATTAAAAACAGCGATACTCCGTTTATCATTGCTCATAGCGGTATCGATCTAACGCAATCCGAAGTGTATAATTTCCACCGATTGAATTTCCTTTACGGCCACAGGCACGCGACACCGCGGAGAAAGGAGACAATGATTTTTTGAAATTGGAAACTACGTCCTCCGAAGGACGCGCGAAAAGCGAAGGGAAACAGCGCGACGATACCTTTCTCTGATATGCGCATTATGCCTCGTGATATTTTCGGTCCTCTGGTCGTACGAAGAATTGCCGATACATTTTTTCGATGTCGCCAGTGAGTACATATTGATGAGGGCGGAATCTTACGAGTATGCAACGTAAATCTTCCTGTAACTTGGGTCCTGTATGAAGTGTGTCATTTAGGGAGATTCCGGTGGTGCTTGGTGCCGATCCATCGAAGACTACACGGAGTTTGGCGGTTTGACTTGATGCCTTGATGCGGTAAGTAGTATCCGTTATCGACGGAGTGGTTGGTGTTGACCTTCGTCATGTGTCCCAATGCCAGGTACTCCTGTAATACCGTTCGATATTCCGTTTTGAAGCGTCTGTCGTGCTGGAATCGGCGGTTGAGAGAGGCGAGTCGTTTAATCGCCATCGTTTTGGAGGAACCGAGTGATTGAAGCTGGTCGTTGAATGGTAGGGCGACAATGTATCGTCCTTCGCTGGTGCGTCGGATGTGAGCTTGGAAGTGTTCTTCGCATTGTCGATCTGCCTCTGAGATGTGTTTGATCGGGGGTCCTTCATCGATTTCCCAGAACCGCACGAGGTCTGCTTGCAGAGCCGTCGTAGATGCGTGAAATGTGTCTGTCGCGGTTTGAGAAGTTGGATTCCCCCGATTATCCGACCGAATCGCGTTTTTTGCAGACGTAGTTCCGGCTGCGTTAGGTTGAGTTAGGTTGATTTGTCCAACACACATCGAGACGAGTGTTGAACCTGAGCTTAGTAGGATATCGATCGGGGTTGGTAAATGAAATCGTGGATCGGCCAATTTGAGATTTCTGGGTATCTCAAGAGTCGAACGATTGATGGGTTCGTTTGGAATTAAGGTTGAAATGGTCGGGATAACCAGGAACGTTAATGCTCGTTCGTATGCGCCGTCAGTGGAAGTGATCGTGGCCGTGATGTATCACTTAGAAGTCGTCGTCAAGGTGTCTAGAGCTCCAATTGGGACCGAACATTTGCTTTGCTTTATTTCAAGTGATTTCGCCAATTTTTCGGTAATGAAATTCATGCTGGTGTCTCGTAAACTTAAGGGTTGATTGATGAAATAAAATAGCTGAGTCGTAACACAACTATTAATTTTGTTTTAATTAAACTTTATTATGAATTTAGCAATCACAATGTAATACACACTGAATTAACATAAATCACAATTCACTCCAATCACGTTATGTAAGACTTAGTTACACTGATACGTTAAGTACGCGACTGTAAGGGTAGAGACCCGTAAGGATATGTTGACTATTCTAAGGATACAGAATAAGTAAGTCTTACTGACGATACTGTGTCTGAGGAAGACTAGGGGTGGGTGTGTCTAAGGACACGGGACTATCGGATTTGTTGATGACAATTTTGGTTAAGGAAGTGATAGACACCGTCTCCGATTGGATAATAAGACGGTTGATGGACCAGGAAAAATTTTAGCCGCCCTCGTGAGAAAGTTGCTAACGGAACATACCAGATGTGAGAAAAACCAATTTCCCATGTTAACACGTGGTAAACAATAAACGTGAAAGGGGATCTAAGACAAGAGATACTCGCTTGGTCCGAAGCACCTTAACTATGAAAATTCCAAGACCCCTGGTGGGTACTTAAGACTATTGAGGGTACGCGCCAAGGATGCGCAGACATCTGGGTGCCATCCTGTCCGCGGTGTGTAGCCTGGTCTCTGATGTGAATTGACGTTACATTGGATCCGGTGTCGAGCAGTGCTCGACAACTTATTGGTTGACGTTTATCATTCAAAATGTTGATTTGCGCAGTGATGACTATATCATTGGATAATGATTTGGATGTTACTGGTCTAGTATGTTCGGTCGTCAGCGGATTCGTTGATTGTTGGCGTCATTGGTCATGTGTTCGTCTGTCGCTGGAAGACGGGCTTGGAGATGAGGCTGTTCGCGATGTCTCCGATCTGTGGTTTGTTGTGTGTCTTCTGTGGCGAGTTGGTGATGAATAGGGTGGCAAGGAAGGTGTTGTGGATCGATTGTTTGATGGAGAGGATTTTGGACTGGGCGTGCTGCAACGAGACTCTGAGTGGTGTTTTGCCCTGTGCAACATCGTATGATGTCGCTCTCCGCACGCCCGACATGACCCGGAGTGGCATTCTCGCGCTGTATGTCCCTTCCGGAGGCAGTTGATGCATACGGATACTAGTTTGACCTCTCGAAGGCGCTCGCGAAGGGATTTGGTTTCGAAGATGTCACACATCCAGATGGGATGTGATCCTTGGCAAGTGGGGCAGGTTGACGCCGCCTGGGATGTGATAAATGCGTATCCTCGTGGCACGTATTGTTGTTGACGGGGACGTCGTTGCTAGAACGTCCCTTTCGTCTACTTTGATGTGAAATTGATGTGGATCGTCCGTGCTCTAAGAAAGTCTATCAGATGTGTATAAGGGGGCACTTCTTTGTCGGGTAAGGTGCAGTACCAGTCGCGAATGGTGGACGACGGTAACTTTGATATGATCAGCTCGATGAGGACGATATTTGATGTGATAGGTTGGCCTAATTTTTCTAGCGCCCGGAGATTCACCTTGACCGTTTCGATAAAATCATCTACGGCTTCGGGTGTTTCCTTGGTTATTTTCGGATACTTGGAGATCAAGTGCCAGTGGCGCATACAGACTAGACCGTGGCAGCCAAATGTTTCCTTAAGAATGTCAATAGCGATTGAATAATTGAAATGTGTGGTTTTTAACGACCGGATGCTTCGCGCGGCCTTTCCAGTCAAGCATGATCGGAGGTAATGGAATTTTTGTACCGGTGTCAGTCGTTCGTTTTGATCTATTATGGATGAGAAGAAGTCGTAAAAGTAATGCCAATCCTCGATGGCGCCGTTAAAAGTAGGCAAATGAATTTTCGGTATTGCAATCGATGTCGGCTTGAAAACAGTGGCTGATTCGCCGTTTGTCGGTTTTGACGGCGATGCTGGTTGTGCCCTCTCTATGAGATCTTTTATCCGTACTACTATATCGTGATACTGGTTCGTTATATCGAAGAGGCGCGCGTATTCCTCCTCGTCTAAATCTACTAGCTCGCTGTGGATAGCGTCGAACTGATTCCAAGCGTCGTTCAGCTGGTTCTCGTATAATAATAAGGCGGGCTTATCCTGATGACCGGACTGTTCGTATTCGTCGAGTAGTTTCGAGACGACAGTGAATTGGTCCATCAGATTACTTCGCTCTCGACACAAGGAATTTAGTTCTGTTGCGTTTGCCATTGTTGCACTGGACCGTTGTATCTCTTTCTTTAAATCCAGAGGATCGTTAGAGGTTGTCCGATTCAAGCCGTTTGGTGGCGTTAAATCAGATTGTTGAGACAATGCGAACATAGTTGTCGTGAGGTCGCGTGTAGGTGACGAGTTGCGAGTGTCATGCGACGGGATCGGCGATAGATTTGATACGATGTTCTCCGTCGGCGGAGTTTGAATATCGTTGTTGTTTTTATGTAAATTATTGTTACTTCCCTGGATACTGCTAGACGTGTTACTGCTGCATTTGGGAGTTGAAGGAGTTGATGGTCGCTTGCCTTCCATGAGCTTCCTTATTCGACCGTTTAGGGACATGTAATTTGCAACCGCTTTGCATTGCTGAGTGTAATCCCTATCGCCGAGACCCTTCAATACCTCTTGGACGAGTCGAAACCGTTTCCACTCTTCCTCAAGTTGGGCTTGACATATCTCCAAATAATAATCGTCATTCTTGTTAGTCTGTTGGTAATCGTCGATGCATTCCTGTATAGCCTGGATGTTGTTGACATATCTATTGCGTTTTCGTCGCATGATGTTAATTTTTGCCGCGGTCGACATGATTTGTGATGAAGGTATTTGGTTAACGAAGATGAGACTTGTGATATGCGATAGGTGATTCCTGATGCGGAATTATTCCGACTGCTCACCACTGTGCAGCGGGGTATTGTGAGCGAAGAAGGTGTTCTCCCCGAAAATCACTGGTGTTGTCGTGAAACTGAAGTTGTTCCGGCTGCAAGTTGTCGCTTGTCACTATGCAGCGGATGTTGTTTGCGTGTACTTCGCAAGGTCTCCCGAAGGTAACACGTTTTGTAGTGAGATTGGAGTTGTTGTTGCTATGCTGATGATTGTCCAGCTACGGCGGGACGCTGCTTGGTTGCGTTCCTTGATCAACGGGTTATACCTCTTTGAAGGTGACGCTCCTGACGTCACTGACTTCGCTGTAGTGATAACACTTCCGCTGTTGGTTTTGATGTATTCACGTATCACTGTGTAGTCACTAGTGAGTGCACTTTTCAGTTGACACGATCACGTCGTAGATCCAGTGAAGATATGTTGACTGATCTGTAGGCGGAGATCGAGAATGAAGTCCTGTGACGACGCTGTCGCAGGGGAAAACTCTTACTAAATGGTGATCGCCCCACCACTGGTCACTTGCGGATGGAACCCCGGTGTTACGCCGGGCGACTCTCTGCCTGGCCCAGGTCACACACCGCGGGCCAGACGGACACCAGATGTCCGCTCTTCCGCACGGCGTACCCTCAATAGCCTTAAGCACCCGTTATAAACCCGAGTCACTTACCTGCTAAGGTCCTTCAGACCCAACAAATGTCTTTTCTAAATCAGTTTCCAAAGACTATTGTTTACTACGGCTTGACACGGGAAAGTTAGTTTTTCTCATGTACGATGCTTCCTACTAGCAACTTTCTATCGAGGGTGGTTAAGGCCCTTCCTAGTCCACCAACCTTCCTTTGTCCAATCCGAGGCAATGTATACTGCCCTCACCTCCTGACCTAAAATGGCATGAACAAATCCGATGATCCCGTACGCTAGACACACCCATCACTAGCTTTCCTCCGACACAGCATCGTCACTCAACTTCACTTCTACATCGTTTGAAAAGTCAACTACTAAGTCTAACGCTAATGCCTGTCGGGGCAGTCTAAGCATAACGCGAGAGTCGGTCTCGGTATTGTCGAGCATACATTTCCTCTCCCAAATATCTTATAGTGCTACGTCCACTAATACATTAAATCCAATTATAAGAGCCCTGCTCTAACGTACATATCTATCTTATCTTCGTGCGATAAGTGATTATCTATCTATCTATGCTCATCAGTGTAATCTAAGTGTTGGAAATATATAATTTATAATTCTGTGAATCACAGTGTTATACAAACTCAATTACCCCTATTATCTCAACGGAAATCAGGGGATCGATCAAGTCGTGGTGTCGATTGTTATAATCGTAACGGGAATTTACGACTCTGTTGACGTCTCTCCTAGCGACTACGTCTCCCCGCGATTGGTCGAACAATCACCCGGGAAACATGGGAAAACCTACGTTTCCCCAATTTTTACCTGATGGAGCAATGACCTTAAGGAACCTTTTGAATCGAAAATGTTTTATGCCACTTAACGGCCTTAAGGGTAAATAGAGAAGACATCGTATTATTACTTAGGATTATTGCGACCCGCTTAATTCTATTTGCACAGCTGATGGATGCCTCGACCGTAAAGAGTCACCGGACGTAACAGTATGTTTACGATAACTCTTTGTTAAACGTAGAATATATTTTGAAATACAAAAAATGTTTGCTGGGACGCTCGGTATATACTGCTCGTAAAGAAGATATCAAACTCTCCAAGGAGATCGCACGAATAAAAGACTGATGAAAACTTTCCTCTCCTTACGATCGCGTTCGTTTGTTGTATATTGGTCGGGGGATACCGACAAAATTCCAATCGCCGTTGCTAGGCAGTCCTGCGTAGCGGCGACATTGCTTCTGCTCAGAGTTTGATTATACAACGTGTGTCCCTTAATATTGGCACTTCTGAGGCAAAACCACACGTGGCTTGATTTGTTCTCGAGTCCGTGTGCCGCTACAACTATATTTTTTTTTAAGGAGAACTATACAACTACTCCATACCTCTGTTAGGTAAAAACTTCCATCCCGTGACCGTGGCTACGTTCAGCAACCAGTTGTATCACCTCGAACCCAAGCCCACTGTCACAAATCTCGGGCAAATACAATCGTATTGAATCATAAACAATTACTTCTGAGTTTTATTATTTAAGTACAGCTATAATAAATAGTCTAAAGTATTGGGAATCTTCCCAAAAATTCCAAAAGAAAGACCCCGATGTCCTTTTATCTCCATCTAAATGAAGCTAGGTGACCTTCTATAAGTACATTCCATCGTTTTAAATAGCTTCTATACATAAACAGGTAATATTTTCTGGACGAGTCTTTTATTTGGCAAGGACAGTGAAAAACTATAAGATATACTCCAGAATACGTATGTCAGTAACGTTTTTTTTGTTTTTATTTATTTATTTAAATTTTACAATTTGTCCAGTAGGACATTTGGTAGAATATTATAGCTTAGTGGTATAATAATATAACACGTGGATGGCTACCCCCAGTGAGATACCATCTTCGAATTTGATTGATTTCTTTAGTGAGGTCAGTGTTTGTTTGTTAGGTTATGTCCTTTGTGAGGTCTGTTGGATGATGTCAGTAACGTGGTGAAAAATATCCAATACAAAAATTACCAATACGTGCATGTACACAAATAAATTATTTAGCAACTTTAAACTTTCTTTTTACCTGCTACTATATACAGTGGCTATTATATATCTGTATATCGAAGCAAATTATATTTTTATACGTAGCATAGTTTAAATCTTCAGTGGATCCTTAGCTTTATCGCGCGATCGAACAATTGATAGTCGATACAAAGTCCTGTGTTCTCGTCGAAGGCGATGAACACGTTGATCTTTTTCCGGAACGATTGGGTCGTCGACCGGTGTATATTGCTGGCCATAAGCTATTCAGCTTCGTTAAGCGTCATTCAAGGGAAGATGGAGCATTGGATGGAACGTAAGGTATGCGAAGTTTCCGTGGCGCCCAAGGACGCTGCAATCTGGAGTATACCTCAGTCTGTCATGTTTACGAGATCTCCATTCCATGGAGTGAAAATTACGTTTGAATCTTCTACCGTGCTTCTCCAATGAAATCGAATGTAAAGGCGTATTGAGCTAGTATACGAGTTTGTAATGAAAATCTATGAACTAGTCGAACGAAAATAAATGCAGCAGTACGATTTCTTGCGACCAGTTGAAGTTCTTAATTCACTTTATCCCGAAGTTCTTAATTCGCTTTATCCCAAAGTTCTTAATTATCGCTGAATTATTTTTCCTTCATATCGTAACTTTCACCAATCTTTATTTTTTATACATTTCTTTCTTTCCCCTTTCCATCTGATGCTTCTTCTTCTTTTATTTCGATATAATATTGGATTTACATTATGTAATTACTTTAATAAATTTTTAGTACCTATAGCGTAACGCAGGTATTGGAATCTCGTGGTTGTAAATTGTACTATTTACTACGTACTTTATATAGCTTAATATCGGTAATCGGCGAACATAACGATATGTTTTTTGCCGTTTCGCTGCCGGAATACGAATGGCAACGAGCATGATTAAGGCATTGGACACGATGCCGGAATATCATCTATGATATTTAGTATAATATCATATCTGCTTACAAGATGGTTATTAAAGGTTAACAAGTAACGACGTCGCGAGATTTTCGAGCCGTTAAACGAGACGCTTACCACACGAATGTGAAAAATCGTAACATGTTGAAATTACTTAGTTAGTCATATTTATTCGTGTTAAAATAGAAAACAAGCTATTTAAGTACGTTCCGAACAAGGACGACGTACATATTAAATTACAGCATACGTAATTTAATCTGATGTTCAGTTTTATAATCTAGAGTTGCAGTGAAGCTTTTATGAAGTTTGATATTTGCAGCTCCTGCATTAAATTTAATTTTGGAATTTCAATGATACTGACAATTAAATCATAACATTACCAATGATCTTTCAAACATGTTCCATATTTGAGCGTAAATACTTGTATCGTCAATGGAAATGTATATTAGTCTAATCGTTATACATACGTTCGAGCAAAAATCTGATCGATCTAAGCAATAGGGTATGAAGAATGTTTGTCACGTGTTTACTTTAGAATCGATTAAATAATGCGATGAGAGGAATATTCTTTAATTTCGAGTAAAAGGTCATACTTAAGAACGATTCGATTCGAACGTTTAACGTGCAACAATTTATCTTCGAAAACTTTATCTTTGAATGGGAGGAAATAATAAAGGTGGAATGGCAATATTAGTAGAGGGAAAGATCGTTTCTCAACGATGATAGTGATAGTGCAGCAACGTTTGTTGCTCGGGGCATTTTTCTTGTCGCCCCTTTGAATCGAACGTTACATCTTTTTTACGAGGGATGTTGGCGCAGAAAGCTTTGAGAGAAAGGTATGTTAGCGTCGAACCAGCTATTTTATTTGATTCGTCTTATAATTACGATACGATGTTAGCGATAAGAGTGCCTTTACGGCTGCTCTTCTCGTCTAAACGATAGCCGATGAAAAAAGGACGGAGAATCATATAATGGCGAGGAAAATGGAGAATATGAATAGCTGGTAATTTGCCATTTTTATACCAAACTTTTATTATTAACTTCTTATTTAAGATTAAATGTATTATTTTTATATGATAATTCCGTAATTAAAAGATCCATTACGCTAATCTTTTATTCGAAGAAGAATCTCATGCAGTTGAAAAGATTGTTAATGCGAGCTGGTGCGCGTGCATATCTGCTAACAAGACGAACTTGAGATAATACCTTAATTATTAAGATGAGGTTAATAGTCCAATTTCCTGGAAAGTTAGGCGAGCCCTTGATACAGCACTGTACAGATAATGTCGTTGTATGCGTATAAAGTATAAGGCGAACTACGCACGTGGGCGGGACAGGTTATGCATGTGTTCATTACCGACGATGCGTTGCCATCATTAATATCGAGAACGATGCCTTATACAGCGGCTTCATACTCACGATAGGTATCCTGTTCTTACGTTGAGTACACATCTTAAACGCAAATTTGATTCGCATTCGGTTCAATTAAGCCTCCGGATGTGGCGAGTCAGGTCACTATCCTCGTTTCCACCGTTTTGAAAGCTTATTCCATTTCTAGCGTGGTACGGATAACCATTTAGCTTTTCATATTGTTATTTTTATCATATTCCTTTCTTAGTGTAATTCTATGCCCATTATACGCGATGCCCATTTATTGGTGCGGATTATTTTGTAGACCCGTATCTCGTTGATCTTGCAATATATGTGTATTTCATTTGGTAGCCTAGATTTTGTGGTGGTTGATATTCTGAAGTTTCTTCGGATAACGCGCAGAGTTTCTCAAATCTTTTTTTAGGCTTTTCACTTTCAGACAGATTAAGACAATTATTATTACGTTTGCCAGAGAAAGCTTCTCAATCCGAAGTAGAATTCTAAATTCATAAATTAAAAGTAGGTAAACTGCAAGCAATAACGATCTCACCAACGTGCAATGCTAAATATGTTTAGTTTCCCCTTACTTTTAAGCACAGGTATTAGGTTGTCCGGAAAGTGTCTTTCTTTTACAGACATGTCTTTTACAACGACGCTACTTTATACAAGCATGAAACCTAACCTGTCGAACGTTGTAATCTTTATCTTGATAGAACAAAATGGATCATACGTAATTCGATAAAACAATATAAACGGAATATAACGGGAAATGTCGTGTATTCATTATTTCCTTATAAAACGAAAGAAACTTTTCGGACAACCTAATATACAGTGCAGTCGCATGTTTCGAAATCTTTAATTATGTAATTTCGCGAGACATTTCCAAACTTCTTTTTATTTCCAACGATGTAAACTGTAGTGTAACTCGTGTATGCAGTAGAATTCAGTTTATTTACGTTTCATTTATAGGAATAAAATTTTGAAATTTTGAAATTTCCATTGACTTCAGTTATATGAATTGTTTGTCCTTCGATGAGTTCAGACAAATGAACTTTCACTGCCTATATTCAAATATATTCATACTCAAACGCATCTCATGTATTCATATATACTTTTTGGATATACGTATTCTATAATACATACAGTGTCTCATAAAAGTATTCGAACGCTGTGACACTGTTGATAGTTTTTCATCTTCCTTTTCACCGAATGTAAACATCATTGCTAAATAAAAATATTGGTACGTTCACTCGATGTTAGGATATCGTTTCAGCAACAGTAACGTAAAAGTGTGCACAATAGTATTTAAAATGAATACCAAAAGGTCTGAAACAAAAAAGTGTAAAAGAGAAATAATATTCCGATTACATGAGAACGGCAAATCGCTTGCAAACAAAGCTCGATCAGGTCGACCAAAGAAATTGACTGGAAGAGCAGAGAAAGTTATCATTCCCGAATTAAAAAAAATCCTATTACATCCGCTCCTCAACTCGCAAGTATGGTAGCTGACATGTTTCATAAAAAAGTTCATTTGGAATTATGTCGACGAATCTTACGAAACAATGATTTTCATGGCAGATGTAAATCATAAAAAAAGATTGACTTTTGCAAAAACCTACATTAATAAAGATAATTCGTTTTGGGGCAAAGTCATCTTTTCGGACGAGTCAAAGTTTAACATTTTTGGCTGAGATGGTCAAAACGATGTGAGGAGAGAACCAAATACGGAATTCAAGTTTGCATATGTAGGCATTCTGTATATCCAAGATCCTAACTGCGTCGAAAAATAATTTTAGCCAACCAACCGTAAAACCGACACCACGTCAATCCTCATTTCCTTTGTCACAATACCCAGCAAACCGTGCGAGCCACCCAACTAAAAATCGCAATCTCATCCCTATCTAAACTGCAAACTTCAAATTCCACCTTGCACGTTCCCCTCTCATTGAAGCGATGCGGCGGTTGTTTTTCTACGGATTCGTAGGTCACGACGCTCGCAGACGTTGCACGCGTCCGTAATTCTGCCTGTGCGAAGAGGAGGCTCGGTGCAGCGGTAGGACAGGTCCGGCGAGTGCTCCAGGGGGAAAGTATCGTTGCATTTTGATCGCGGAAGATCGTTACTCCCGATCGAGGCTCGCCACCACAGACTCGTGCACATACTTGAGCACATGTTCACGAGCATGTATGTACATGTGTACAGAGGCGTTCGTACACGTGTGCTTACCTACGTACAGTACGTCGGCTCAAAGTTAATCTGGATTAACCGGTCTTGAATTTTCTGTGCGGAGAGAGGGCGGTACGCGATGTAGAACGACGAAGCAGCAACGGCAACAGCATCGTCCACGGGGAAGCTGGCTCTGAGCATGAGGATTGGGCGAGGTTGACTGCAGCAGAGGGGGCGGGTGAGTGGACAAAAATCGAGATCAAAGAATTATGCCCTCTGGAGAGGCGCACCGGTTGCACCGCCTCGTGCGCGCAACACTCGTGCTGGCGAGCCGGCATCACGGTAGATGCGGAGGCGCATTATACGTGCTATCCCTGTGAACGGATTGTGTATGGGGATTCTTGTTTAGCTTGGCGGAAGAAGGGGTCCCGCGGATACATAACGATTGTATTTGTTTCGTCTTATTCAGTGAAGCATGAATGGTCTCGGGATTCAACCTTGGACGTTAGACATTTCCTTGCGTCATAGGTGTTGTTAATGATCCTGTTCCTTCGCGTTCCGATCCTCGGCGAACAGTATCTATTCAGATGGTGGCTCGTTGATTTCTCCGACGGCAATACTGATATCGATAAGATTACGGAAGCGATCCAACTTACGCTTCTTGCGTTTCATTCACTTTTGCGCGATGTCCGAATCCTGTTCGAGAGTCGTTATTACGTATTGATTTAATTAGGATGAATATATTAAGAGGACGATTGTGAACGTATTACGATAACATTATGCGAATAGTATCGTAATTGTTTACGAATTGACGTTTGCGTAATTCTAATTCGTTGCAAGTTTATTTGAACATACGGAGAAGAGGTGAACAAAATCATTTGTATAGATACAATAGCTGATGAAATGTCTTAATTTTACAGAATACAATTACGATTACCAAAAATAATCAATCGATATGATATACAATAAGAGACAAAGGTATTTGTCCAGTTTGAATGTAGAAGTAAAAAGAGCAATATTTCCTATATTGTCAAATATATTCAAATATATTCAGACAGTAATAAATGTAAATGTATTTATTTGTTGTCACTTCCTGAATAATAACTCAATAGGAGATTACAATAGGAATTCCAATTATTACAATGAAATGCACAATATGAAATAAAAATACACGAGATACACAGCAGATAAATAGTATTATTCGTAAATACGTTGTACCAATTAAATTCCAGTATGGTGACAGTATGAATTGCAATGGTGCGTTTAAGAAATCTCTAAGCGACCGGCGTATAGAAACCGCGATGAAATTGATGTATCGTGCCCGTTCGGGTATCGCTGCGCGCCGGTTGAAATATCGCGTAGCCTGTTGATAATTTGCAGAACGCGTAGCCAGGAAGAGAAAAGTGGCAGTTGTTTTTCGGAAGTCTTTCGAACGACGCGAATGGCAAGAGTTCTCGCGGGCACACGGATGCCCGTTGGTAACGAACCAGTTGCGCTGTCAGGTTAATTTAATTGGTTCGATTAGAATGCATTCGCGTGCGCGAACATTGCTTTACGCAGCTAGCTGCCGCGTCGCGGTTATGCATGTTAACAACACAATTAACTACACGTTGGGTCAGTCTTCGAACGGTTGGATATCTGAACAGTAGACGCATGTGTTTCAATTAGGCAGGTAGAATTGAACATTACTGTGCGGCGTTTTACTGCGTAATCGCAGTAATTTGGTGAATGGGTTATAAATTACAATCAAGGCATAGGCTGCTTTGTATAGAGCACGAATTTTCTTCGATGCCAGCACTAAATTTATTTCCACAATGGTTCTACTTTGCTTACAATTAGCGCGGCTTTCGCGGAGTTAACACAGACTAATTATACTAAACTGGATGTTTTTAAAGAATTTCTGAGTACAGTTTCACAGAATCTTACGTTATAATCGAGAATTAATAAAAATTTCTCGAATATGTTATCACAAAAATCATGTTATTTAAAATAAGGTAACGGAGCAACTGACAAATCACATAAAAATTTTGAATAAAAGTTAATTTTGATAACATATATACAGGGTTGTTGGTAACTGGTGGTACAAGCGGAAAGGGGTAATTCTACGCGAAAAAAGAAGTCGAAAATATAGAATAAAAATTTTTCGTTTGAGGCTTTGTTTTCGAGAAAATCGACTTTGAATTTTCACTCGGTACGTGTGCACTTTATCACGTCTCGTTATAACGGATCTCACTGTAGATCGTTGTCTCGATGGAAAAATTAAAAAAAAATAAAAAAATTCCCCCCCTTTCCGCTTGTACCACCAGTTACCAACCACCCTTAACATACGTAATAAAAAATCACTAATTTGATTATAGTAATACGTACATAAAACATGAAAAATAGGACACTTCTGGCTTGCTGTTGCGAGATGTAAGTAATAAATACGTGGAATGTTATCGTCGTTGAATGGGAGGTTCCGGGTACAATACGCGTCAAGAGGAACGTCGCGATTCTTATTAATTATTCATGACGATGAACGTTTAAAATGAAATTATAAGCAGCTATTCATGCGTCACTTTGCCAAATCGGTAGGTAGATTTAATCTTTCAGACGAGTTCAGCATTCGCGAACGGAAATGCTATTTGTGGCTTCCAGACGCAGGAAATGAAGTAGTTAATAATGAAACAGACTGTACATGATAAAGATATTATCTTTTCACATTAACGACACTTTTATTTGTTCATAAATATACCCGTTAAATTAAATATTAATAATAACAGTATTAGTAATGATATGTATTAATATATTCTCTCTCTGTTTCTTGTTTGTTATTGAAAAGAAATTCTTGTTAGCAGCATAGGCACTCTGTATATGCGTATACGAAAACAACGTTGATAAATTGTTAAGAGATTTTCGTGGAAGTAAATTTCTTAGAGCACACTCAACCATGTGTGTATCCTTGATGGAACACAATAGGGTTAAAGAACCCTCGATGCAGCGTCAATTGATTAGCAATGGAGAACTACACAGTAGCGTGGGTTGTCAGATAGTCCTTTTTGAATTTGCAATCCTAAGATAGACTGCGTATGGTTATGCTCGCTTGTCTGCTACGCGTATACTGTGAGAATAGACGATAATAAAGTGTTGCTTGTCATCTGCAGGTACCATGATACGACGATGTTTGAAATCTATTGCGTTTTCCGTGAAAAGATTTATCCCATAGCTCGTAAAATTATTCTCTCAGTGTTAAAAAGAAGTATTATCATTACGAAAAGGAAATCACAATATAGAGATAAATCAGAAGATAAACTTCAAAACTAATTTATGATGTGAATTTAAGAAACGATGGAAACGAAAAGGGTTTATGCAGATAGGATTTATAGCGAGTGATGTATTTAATCTTAAAGCTTATATTCACTAAAATGATGACAGATCCAAAACAAATCTACGAAATAAAATGACTAGTCTATAAGGTAAAGTATTATTATATTATCTAAGAAACGGAAATTTTAATTAGTTTTGCCATAGGGTGGCTTGGCGTTGGTAGTGAAACAATACGTTCCATATCTGAAATGAAACACGATGTTATGATCACGTTGCAAACTTTAATATACTGACATAGGGAATTTTATTTACATGTTCTTTGGTGTCGAATCTCCAAAATAGATTTCCTCGGTATCGGCAATTTCGTTAAGACAATTATGCGCCGGAAACGCTTTCGGATTCATTAGAGACTCTGCATATATTCGGGTAGACCTTTGATGGCTGCAGAATTCTTTCGAGAAAAATATTTTTACATGAAAACCATCAATTAAAAATTAACATAGACTGCAAGAATTTTAATTGGAAATTAGAATAAAATATTTCAAGAAAAATTGGCAAATCTCACTCAATGACAAAAAATGGTTTGATTTTTAAATAAATAATTAATAAATAATAATACGATCACCTAATATTACTCAATTAATAATTAACCCTTTTAAAATAAAAGAGGAAGCATTGTAAAAAAAGTTACGAAGGGATATAATCCGACTCTGACGTCGTCGAAATAATTTGCTTTATAGACTGGAATTTAACTTCATCTTCTAGTCGATCAACTCTAATTTCCGATACAAATAATATCACAGTATAGACATATAAGGAAAAAAAGGAGAATCTAACATTAAAAGGATATTTCACTAGTGCTTTGAATTTTTTCCTGGCCATCGACCATTTACGATAGATGACAACGATTACGGTAAGCAAACAACGTAAGTGGATCCTTTATAAATTACAATGATAACCGGTTATCAGATTGTATAAATGCTGTATTTGATCGCTATTAAAATTTTCTATATTCTATGAGAATGAACCACCGGGATGTCTTAACGACAAAATATTATGATTTACCTCCACCGAAGATTATAGGACAACCCGGTTGAACACTGATGCCCCCGTTTGCGTAAAAGTCAACAGTTCCCGTGTTAGTAGCTGTCCCATAAAATCCACCATCAGTGTGAAGGATAACAACGGCTTCGGCGTCGGTTGATCTGATGTGACACGTAGAAGGATAAAACAACGGAAGCGCTGGATCTAAGCCTGTATTAGGAGATTAGTAGTCTTCTGGTTTTCACGTAATACACAATCTACTGTTTATAATGACGTATTAATATGTCGGGCACCACGCTGTTGGATCATTGCTCTAAATAATTATTCCTCTAAAATGTTTATGAAAATATTCGTATACTTGTAAACGCTTGTCCTTATGAGGGTGTAGACATCTTTATTCGTGTTATAAGAAATATTTTATTATCGTACTGATTTTGGTAAATTTTGTAAGTTGATAAATTTCTGATAAATTTTTATCCAGAATTTACTATTCAACTATTATAACCAATGTACATTCGTTAATTAATTTAACATCAGATGACAATACCCCTATTTTTACTAAATGTATATCTCTTATTTCTCTAAAAAAATCTTCTACCGGGAGACATATACAACTGGCTTTCGTATAAAAATAAATGTCACGGTTATACACGAAATTACCTTACCTTTTATAAAACTTATAACTCACCCGTTATTCGACTAAGATTGACATTCGCGTATCTGCCGATATTCCCAGCTATGTGAGCGCCCAAAGAATGCCCAACCACGTGCAACGTGTTTAAATCGATCAGATCGACGAGTTTGTTTAGGGATTCAGCAACCGCCTTCGCTATTGTGACAATTTGACCGGACACGTGAACGTAATTAATATGAAATGCTATATCTCCCCAATCCAGTGCAATGATGTTCACGTCTCCCTTGTCCAGATAGGCTGCAAACGCGAAATCGTAAACTCGATCGTCTTATTTTCCTGTTACTTATTGCCTTTTTGCATCACGTGATAGTAATACCTTTAATTATTATCCGAACGTTCTCTGCTTCCGTATTCTCCATGAATCCATGTATATAGAGGATACTGTCTCGGTCGGGCAATATGTCGTCTGCAATGCTTCCTGGATTCGTAATCATGCTCTCGGTGGATGTGAAGTGAGAGCTGTTACTATAGTCGTGCAAAATAGTTTTGTAATAAGACGTTTATTAATTTTAAGTGAACATTTTATGAAGTTTAATGTTCGATGGAGTTGCGTATAGTAATAAGCGAATACTCTGGTATAGAAAAGTTTTCGATCAGTTTTCATCAATTTTCAGCATTTCAGTTTCATCAATATTTTTCATTATATGTAGGTATTTCAAAAGCAATATTTTAAAGAATTTTAAATTAATATCAAATAGCAATGTTCACTTGTTCTACTGCTTTTTTAGTTGTCGATTATACTTAATATCAGTTGAAATTCTGTCAGATATCACCTTTAAACTATAAAACATGAAATGAAAAATTTGTTTCACCAGAAACTTCAACATACAATTACTAGATATAAGTACAGTACAAAACGAAATAACGAATTTAATTATATTTCGGACTGTTAATGATATTCCTTCCGCAAGAATTTAAAAAGTATTTAACGATACGAATTGTCATATCCGTATAATGACACAAGGTCATTGAAAAGAATGTCACCATATTTCACAAACCCTTTGTAAATCTTCAGGCGAATTTTTGTACTGACATGCAACGTATCTTCCTCATCACCTAAATCACAAAAAATGTGGTTACTCAACGAGACGTAAATCGTCCAATCTTTCCTTGTTTGATCAATAATTCTTTTACCAGTAACAAGAAAGGTTACGAGAAAAGAAAAATAAATTCATACGTACATATTACCGCGTCAATAACGTCTTTATGAATCAAATAAAACATTAAATACAGATAAGCGTATGTTTTGTATTTTAACATCGTCACTTTTATTCCGAGATTTTTATGAAAAGTACACTACGCGTTCAATAAACCCGAAGGGAATGTGTCCATGTTTTATGACATCCTCGATCGTTATGAAACAGATTGGAAAATCTTTGCTATATATATAAAGTACCCTCTCCGTGAGACTGCAACCTCCCACTGACGTAACAAGGAAGGAATAAAAGCGAAACTACTTCAATATGAGGCATATAAGTCATTGATATGCAGATTACAAAATGCATTGGAAGTACAGTTCTTTTTTTTTCTAAGAGTACACGTATATTTTTTGCGGTAATAGAAGTCATCGTTAGATCTCGAGATGGACATGATTTTAACAAGCTTGAACACACGCATTGTTTGGATTTTTTATGTAATAAGCAAATGGAGAAATTACATTATTATACAGAGTTTACTACGCAATTGAGAAACTTCCTTCAAAAAAATTGCAAAAAAAAGAACAGAATTATTCTCAGATTTTTGCATCATTGAATACGACCTAATTTCGAAATATAGTATTTTTATCCATCTGTAACCGCTTTGAAGACACGAGAGCTTGTCCCAGTTATGTACAGGACTCTGTATATTATACATTGGAATTACATTATTATAATAGACACAAAGTATAATACGTAAAACAAAAATATAACATATGTAATAATGTATCAAATAAAATTAATATACAGGGTGGAGTATTCGGATGGAAACAGGTCGTTATCATTTTTTTCTAACGAAACCATATATTTTTTAATACATCAACCGATGCATCTCGGCATTCCCTATAAAAAAGATATTAACCTATCTGTGCCGAAACCTAAACTATTTAGTAGTTTAGCAGGTATTTTAACTTTAATTTAATTTTGTTAAATTTAGTACATGAAAGACAAAGACAACGCAAACACAAGAATGTCTCTTCGCGTCTTTCCTTGTCTTTCGTACATTAAATTTAACAAAATTAAAGTTAAAATATTTGTTAAACTCACAAGTTTTCCGGCATGAATAGGCTAATATATTTTTTTTTATAGAGAATGTCGAAATGGATCGCTTAATATGTTAAAAAATATATGGTTCCATTGAAAAAACGACGATGACCTTGAAATGTGGCTAAAAAAATGACTTTCAGAATGAATTTCGTTTGTCATTGCGTGCCTCTAGTGTACCCACTAGATATAGTTTCTATAGTATTTATGGAAACGAGAAAGAGTCGAGTCATGAAAAAATTGTAACTGCATCGAAAAATAGAAAAACAGGATGTAACGAGACTGAATCGAATTATATGTTATGTATGCTTGTCTATACAATGAATCTCATGATAAGAAAATTTATGACAATTACGTAACCTTCCCTGAAATTGTCATATTATGTTGCAAATTATGTGGTTGTTGTTGCAATTAAAATGATATGCATGCAAATTTTCTGTTTGTATTGTGAGCATATGCGAATGCAAGAATATTATTAGTATTGTTTAAATTGAAAGGAAGAAACAATCCATACAATTACAGAATACGTGATTTGGATGATTGACAAACGTATTTTGAAAATATACTACTAGAAAGATCACGGTTTTCAATCTGAATTAGTCACTTTATCATAGCTACCAATTCTCATAACTTTTCTGTAAGTGATAGTGTAATTAGAACAGATGCACATTATCGTACACCATCAAAACACTCAAATGCACGCTAGCCAAATATCTAACATCGATTTTTCCGTATTCTACGTTTTCATCTTATATATTTTGTCATATAAAACTATCTGCTCTCACTTGTACCACCAGTTCCAGTTTAGCATGACTGCTAAATCGAAGCATAAAATTCCCCTAAGGGTTGAAGACACAATAACAAGATCAAGTATCGCGCAATACATACGCATAGAACACACACGGATCGCGTTCTTTCCCACAGTCATTACCCTTTGCAAGGAATTCTCTCTTCTTCTCTGCTTCTTTAATCTCGAATATCAAATATCCGAAGGATTCAACTTCTCAAAACGTGGCAAAGTTTCACTTCCGACAGATCAGCGTGGCACTCACCTACGCTGTTGTAGAGCCGCGTCTCGCGTTATACCCGCAAACACAGCGTTCGTTAATTAAATCTTCTGGGTCAAGCGATATCCCGCGGGACGAATCAGACGATTCCGTCCCGTGGGCGTTCGCAGGTTAGAGCGACGCGTGAATACGCGCTTGGGCCAGCGCGAAACATCGACCATTAATAACACCGTGTAACGAGTATAGTTTAAGCGCGGGTACCAGCATGTCTTCCTCCTACCAACTTATGCTCTCGTGGGCTTAAACATCTGCATCCCGATGTCGTGATATCACACCGGCCCTGTTTCTCTACGTATGTGTACATACAGGGTGTTCGTTCTAACGTTCTGCACGATATTTCAATCGTCCGTGATAATTTAACGTGTAATTAGAATTAGACGATTAGGAAAGAGAAATACGGCAGAATTCTATCTATTGAAATGTAATCTTAGTCGAATGAATATCAACGCGAGCTTCTACCCATTGAATTTAGTTATCAGAATGTGAATTCCTCTTATGTTATAGGTTTCTGGCTATCAAATTACGCAGGACCATTTACGAAAATTTCTCTTTTCTGGCCACAGGATTTATGATCGTAACTTGACCACAGAAAGTAAAATGAATCACTTTAGCAGTTGCAACTACTTTCACAATATTTCGTAGAGAATTTACATGTTTTTTGCGCTAAAAGGTCGTAGAGAAGATGTTAAAAAAATTGTAGAATATACGTTGTTTATTATTTAAATTCCTTATTTCTTATTAATATCTCCTATTTATATTATTATGACGAAAACAAAATTATATCGCTCTATTTAGGAGATGTATAGCGATTTGGAGTTCACTATTAAAACTACATATTCAGAAAACATTTATTACAGCCAGATAAATTTGAAATACTAATTTTTTCATTACATTGAACACCCTATATATGTATATACATACATACATGTCTACCTACGTAAGGTAGGTGGGTTGGTGGGTAGGTCGTTTACGTATTAAGTGTGTTCGCGATTTAGACACGATGAATGCGTCGTTCTCGGACACCAGCTACGAGGCGGACAGATTCCCTTTTCCTTCGAGAATTTCATCGCCCTCGAACACCTCTCTTCCTTTCTCTTTGGTCGTTTCGCGATCACCTGAAGTCGAGAATGCGTTCGAGGAATGACGAAATACATAGTCGCAATTCCAAACTCGAAATTTGTAACTGGTATAGTTCATACCATTCAACACCCTTCTAGAGCAATTTTTAGATTAGAATTTTTATTTTATTTTCATTTTATGATTAGAATAATTCATACCTTAATCTAATCGATATTGAATTCTAACATACTTGAGTTGAAATACAACACTCGTACTGTATACAGCAAGTTTCATCTTCTATAACATCGTACTTAACAAATGAATATTAAAATTTGAAGCATGAGAAAGCGAGATAAATCTTGTAAATATGATATTTCATATACAATATATCATTCTGTTATGTATAATGCCATATGTGTAATATATGTAATAAATATGTATAATCGCGTTTGATCATATCATATTTTGCAATTACGCTTACAAATCCCATATAAAATTATTTAACAGCCAATTTAATTCTTACATCTATAGCATATGTTTCTTAACAATCAAACATATTGTGTATAAAGTTTTATCGTACATGGTGTAGAATAAAGATAGTTAATTCATTTGTATCGGTGAAAATTGTTCTTTGGAGTAATAAAAAAATATAAATAACAAAATAAATTGATGTTTTAGGCAAATCGTCGCGCACGCTGGTTAAAAAATTATATGTTTACGCACCGTTGAATTAAGACTTATTATTGATACTTTACGGTTGTTCGCAATAAAAAAGCATCGAACGAGCTGCGTTAACTCCTCTGTAATCACCGAACATTCTGATGTGTATTCCACAACGAATAATTACGCGTAAAATAATAACCGATTCATGAGTAGACGAATCATTAGACTATACCCTACATTGAGAAAACACGATGTAATTCCCGGTATAACATACGGAGGAAAAATCTGTCCGATCTTTCTTTTTCTTTCAATATAAATTGTTATTACGAGCGAAAGGCTTTTTAACTATGATCAAGAACGAAAGTAAAATTTCTAATTTTTAAATAATTACACGCAATTACAAAGATCTGATTGAGGTAAATATTTCCGTTTCAACGCACACTATATTCGATATTAATATTTTAAATAGAGATGAAATATTCGAAATTTGTATCATAGAATGATAAAAGTGCAAAATATTCTGTAATAAAATCGGTATTTTATAAACTATTCCATTTCCGAAAATACAAGCCCAGAAACAATCTACAGAATTATCATATAAAATTTTTGATTAGTAAATATAAATTTAGCAAATTTAAATATCTTTACTGACAAATTTTAGTCAGATACTTAAAATTTAAATATCCTCCCTAAATGAGATACAACAATTTTGTTTAGTGACTTAATATCTAGATATTATCACTAACTCGATATATAAATTCAATATACAAATTATGCGTTTAACTGATACAAATTTGTTAAATTTAAATCTCCTCGCTGATACGTGTCCCACTCTAGTGCCAATACTGAAACAGAAACTACGTGGTCAAGACCCAGCAAAATACAATTACAAACGGCTGTCATTTCTCAGCTATAAAGCTTGAAACAGTGGTCAAAGCGAACACTTCGGAACACGGCAATCTCGCCGCTCTGAAAGAAGAAACCAGCACGCTAAAGCGATGATCGTCGTAAAGCTTTCGCGAACAGGCTCGCAAAAGTAAGGAATCGTCGTCCCTTGTCATAACTTCTGCGAATCGACGAACAGTTTCTAATCCTATCCGTGATAAAATTCACGGGAGGGTTGCCGCGTAATTTCCATTGCATCCGGTCAACGCCTTCGGCATCCGGCTTAATCCTTACGGCGACAAATCTCGCGCGGTGTTAGCTAGTGGATGGTGCTGCAATAAAATTAGGCTACCGCGCGCTGTTATAATGCATCTCGATGTATGCCACGGAGATTTCTCACCCCCCTGCGAATTATCGCCGGTAATTCGCGGCTACGGGCAACGCATTACTCATTCTCGCGGGGGGGTTGACTTATATTCATCCACGTAATCCCTGCCGGATGATCAAAGATCCTCGACCAACGCGCCACCATGGTGGTAGCTAGCAGCAATGAAAGAAACGTCCACGGCGATATATACAATCGGAATAATATCGAAATGCTATGGGTATGGGGATGGAATTTTTTCACTTTGAGTGGACAATGAAAAATCGTGGAATAGATTTCATTGATTTGTCTGTAGCAAATGTTTGCGATAGATATCTGAGTGTGTGTGTGTGTGGAAAATGAAAAATCGTGGAAACGATGTCGTTGATTTTTATCTACATATTTGTAACAAATTTCTTTTAATCTTTCGCAACTTGAATCTGATTTGACAGCTTGGTTTGATTATGAGAACTGAAGGTAGAATTGAACGAAGGAATTATAATAATTTTTAGGTAGTATTACCTTGTTATACATAAATTTCGTTGTATCAATTTTCTAAACTTTCTTTTTGGTAGATGTTTGTATCTTTTTGCAGATAAAATACTATAAAGTACCTCGCAAATTACGTACGAAATACACCGAACTAAAGTCTCGTTTACTTGATACACGCATAGAGATATCGACAAATGCTTCACTGAAAAAATTACAATTCCCTTGACATATTTGTAATTCTTCCAACGTTTTATGAACATTCCAGTTCGATTCTTCAGAGTGGACTTAACGCCACGATTGGAAGCCGAAGAATCACAAATATGCCATCCATTCACATAAAAGCTCAACATCTGAAATTCACAATTTCTTTCTCAAACATTGATCGAGTATCGTAAATCCTGCACGAGATACACTGAACTAATATGTCGTATTCTTGATGTAGATAAACATAGGAGAGCGTAGCTAGAGATGGTAGCAGAGAGCAAGAAGCCGGGTGGAAAGGTGAAGAAGAGAGTCCGATCGGCCGGCAGAGGGGTCCGCGAGGCAGTAAGGCAATAAAGCAACAAGACAATGACGGTGATTTACGCGGTCCTACGGCAAATGGGCTTACCTAGATTTTTGCGTTGGTAGCACGCGTCGGCGAGGCGAGGGAAAAGAGAAGGGAACGATTTATTAATCTGCTGTGCGACATGTACGCAGATGCGATGAGACCAGATGCTGGGGATTATTTATTTAGTTTATAACGCCCGAGACCTACCGCTACGAATAGCTTCGAGGCTATGAAAATTTCTCTTGCGTTGTTATATTATACAGGGTGTCACTAAGATAGGTGAGCAAACTTTGCTATAGCGTTTTGCTATTCGCGTTTCGTTCATAAGCATGAAGAAAGACCGTATAAGCGTAAATTCTATTTTAATTAAACATCAATTTTTCCTTTTCAAGACACAGACGCTTTCCCTTTACATTTCGTGAGAATGGGTGTTACGAGTACAATTAAAAAGTCGAAATGATAAATTATACAAGACCTAAAAACATTTCGAAAACGTCCTTTTATCATAACAATCTCAAAATTATGATGAATTTTTCGAAATAGATACATGCAATTTTGTTTTCATTATCGTTAGCGTAGGAAATATTAACCTTGAATTTTTCAGAGCTAATTTGCGTTTACACGTTATTCTTTTAGGTATCTTTAAACGTACATATAGTGCGAAGAATACATAGCACTTTCAGCGTAAAGTAGGTATACTATAGATCTTACCATTATTCACCAACAAATAGGAGAAACGAAATAAAATAATTATGATGTATACGAATAAAATTTATGAGAATTACGCTTTAATTACAGAATAGTATATCAAAAATCATTAAAAAGACATTATCCAATACTCTATTTCTTCCTCGTCAGTTTAATTACTTTAATTACATACTCATTACGTTCCATTCATGTTCGCATACAACATATATGCTCGCATTTACAATATCCATTTAAAAGCGTGATACCATCTAATATAATTAATTAATATTCGAATCCAATTCTTTCAATATGTTTGTCTGCAAATGTTTATGCATTCACCGGAGAAAGACACAAAAATGCAGAGGGTGCACGCAATATGCAAAAGTATATAAAACATTGGAAGTAAAATACACGTTATAATATTTAATATGTGAAACAAATCACTATTTAGGTTCCATATCCTTAGTTACAGTTAAAGGAATGTGAAACTGCATAAATATCCGTAGTCTATCCATTACAATCTCAATGACATCACAAATGAGACATTGTTTCAACGTCTACCATCTTACCAAATTATCTTAACGAAATATTATTAAAATTATCGTTTTTTAATTATGGGTCTGCAGGACGTTTGATCACTTTGATCACTCGCGATCGCAGTCCTCACTACCTACAACAAACCATTAAAAAAATATATTCCTTAACGCGAGTATACTACGCGAACGTAGATCACATTAGCTACGGCCACACGCTATGTATTCGCAGATGCTACCAGAAAGCGTAAGCTGCGCGGAATAGCACGCGGCGATTACGCCTTCCAAAGACAACTTCAAAAGCCGCGTGGCCGCGGGCCGTGGTAACTCGTCTTTGTCCACCAACGTGTCGCTCTCGCGGCACCTCCAGTCACCACAGTCTCAATCCTGCACAGGGTTCTCGCTTTTAGCCACGGCTTATCGCGATATTCCTTCTGACAACCGTTAATCCCGTTGCCGCGCGTTCGCTGGACTGTAATAACGATCGGCATTGCCCTCTGACGAGTATATCTGGAAGATGAACGATGCGGGGAAAATCGTTGAGTGCGTTTTCTTTTCGCGTTAGCGATGTCAGATTGATGATGTTGCGGTTGTAGGCGTTTATACTATCCATAACGTGAAAAGAACGACTCCTTAACCGTGGACAGATTTGGAGTTCGTAAACGAAGTAGTACAATAAAAAGCAGTAATTGATACGAGACGTAATTTTTCATGCTACCAATTACCAATATCGTAACACGAAAACCGAGCAAAATTTCATTTGTCAAGAACCTGCCTTTAATATGCATTTAATATGCTGTTTATAACGCAGTGATATAATAACGCGAATTATGACGTACTCAAATTTGAGAAGAATAAATCGAACACTTTTTAATAGGCCTCGATGATCCTCTAAATATTATGAAACCCTGTAATCTTCCTAAGAGTTGGCCCAGTTCGTATTGTCCCATCAGCCTCGAAAGAGTTAGATTGCGAGGAATCGTTTCCACAGCGAGTATCCTAGAAAGACCAACAAAGAAGAGGAATCATTCAATGTCCTACCTATTGTAACGCTCTCTTCATATTTCTCATTGCTCGATTCGTATCTCTTCGTCTTCGTCGTGTACACTCTGGTCCGTTGGTTCGTGTCGCGGAATAACGGGTCGTTACGAATCCCCGATGCACGGAGGCGCACAGTGCTGGTCTCGACATCTCGCATAGCAATGAAGTCACTCCGTAAATACATCTGTTTTTTCTTTTCTCGGTGCTACAGCGTTGTTGCATCAACTTATTGTCGTCTTTCGATCGCGGACGCGTTCTGATGGTTCACCCTCGTGCACCGTAAAAGGCTGTGCATCCTAACCGGCGGACAAACGAAGGAATAGCATCGACACGGTCCCCGGTATACACCGTTAACCCAACCCAACCCAACACTCCTAGCTCTTTCTTCAGGTTGTGTACTGGAGAAAGAGGGAGAGGGAGAGGGGGAGAGAGAGAGAGAGAGAGCTAGAGAGGAAGGTCGCGAACGATATCTACGACATGCCGATTCCGCATGAACGGGCAGAAAATACGATGCTGTATCGTTCCCCTCGGCCAACCCTTCCACGACCACCTCCCAACGTGCACCTTCCCAAGTTCGAGCATATTTATTACCCAGGAAACAAAGTGGCAAGTGCACGGTAAAGGCTCATTTGCAAGATCTACCTAAATCTACAGCAGTGTGTCCGCTGCCAGAGACCAAAGCTGCCAGTTCCTCCTAATGGACACTCTGTTCGGCAAATATTTATCTTTGTTAGAGTGATTTCCTTCCGCGACCAGTGTCGTCTCGTGTGCACTGCCACTGGGACGATCCTTGTCGTTGATTCTACTCGCATCGATTTTTCATTCTCCAAATGTCAATGTACGTTATTGTCCATAGGTATTGGGACAACCTAGTGAATTTGTGATAGAAATATATGAATTTTATCGAAATGTAAAAATTAGAGGTAAATTATAATAATAACTGGAAACTTGAACTTATTATTCTCTTACGAAGTTAGTAAATTTTAATTATCTATTAATTTTAATTATCTATTACTAATATATGCAGTAGCATATATTTTCTTTGTAAAACGGAGAGGAAAGATTTAGTTGCATTATTTATATATTTTATACGGGCCCAAACAAAATAATAATTTCAAAATTTGTAAAAGTCCTAATGACTTTTATGTTTTGCTTTAATTTACACATGTATCCTAATACTTATGAATGGAAGTATTCGTACAACGCTATGTTCAATGTATTGCATATACTTATTTTATTTTATTGAAATCAATACAGATTTTTAAGTAGCGATTCACATTCATGAAGAATATAAACCCTTGTCTGATATATTAATTTATTAATTTAATGTACTTTATACTTCGTGATTTCATAGTGGTGAAATTAAGGCGTTCTCATTCCAACTTCGTGTGTACGCAATATTTCTGTAGAGTAATAAAAAATATGATCGTATTCCAAAAAAGGAAACGTAATTAATCATATAATTTACACAGCAATTATTCAAAGTTTCTTAACTTAAAAGACTCATCACGTATAATTCGAACTACGCAACTGACCTTAAAAAAACACACTGGAAGAACTTCGCTGACTTCAAACTGCAATTATACCAAAATTTGTATGTAATTTGTGACTATAATTATACCAACCGGTTTTTCGACAGAGACCGACTTAATAAGTATAATTACGAAAATTTTGTGTAACGCGGAGAGTCGAGAATCGTCTTTCACCAGTTTTGGCGAAACAGTGAGAACACGGTGGCCCTAGTTCTTTTTCTCGAACAGGTTGCATCGTAATTCCACTATTCTTTCGCGTACAATTCGCTACGAGGACAACGAAGTGCAATGCTCTGTTGAGCGTCTTAACCGGTTGCCTCGGAAAAGCCTAGGAATAATGGGTGCTCAAGATACCGCACGATTATTGCTCGCCTGTCACACCCTGATATTCTTTCGACTACTAGGCGTGTCATACTCGCTATAATATCTTTCTTTCTATACTCTTTGCCTGTGAGTTACGTGTGCTTTTTGCCAGTGGATGATAGACGATATACTAGATTATACAGCATCATTTCCCTTTTCAGATTTATTAAGTTTGTTTTGGAAAAATCGGGATTTGTAATTGAACGATGCATTCTGTTTATTCCTTGCTTTCCTATTTTATGTAAAGAACAGACTATTTCTTTCAAGGTAGCTTCCTGTAATGGGATACTATTTTTTAGCAGCATATTGGCAGAATCACGATTACCGATACTTGTAATTGTCTTGTTATATTAGCTGTTATATTAACTTTCTTTTTCCTGTTGTATATGCATTATATGCATTAGCATCCTACTGGATATTTTAAACGTATTTCGATTTTTACGAAACGTATAGGAGTATAATTGCAACAACTTGTGGTTTTATCTTCATCAATCTGAACCAACACAAATTCTTATTTATCGAATAAAATATAAATTGGAACAAAAATTACAGCACGCAATTCAATCTACGAAGGATGTCTCTGATTTTTATAAACGATATCTTCGTTTATTATCCGAAATAGAAAAAATATTTCAGATGTATCGAATTGATAGGACACACTCTGTATCTCTAATCATTTTTATCAGACCATTTCAATTTCAATCAACCACATATAATATACTTACGTAAATATGAAAAATCAGTAGTTCTAGCGTTAAATCCGAGCAGTTTGCTGCCGAGCAAAATCAGTCGCTGGAACGCGAGCAGACATCAAAATTCCCTCCACCGTGCTGCGGCGCAGCGTTGGTCAGTAGCACGTCTCGTGGCATCAGAAAACGTCTCATTGGACGCGGCGAACATTGACGTGTCCATGATCCGCATGGCATCCCTGAGCCGGTTGAGAAACAGAGTGCGCGCACCCGCGACGCAGCGCGGCGCTCTACGCAGCCGGGGACCCGTAACAGAATCATAAACACGAGTGCAACCAGGCCAGGGAGTCCATGTGGGTGCGCCTTTCACATATGGTAAGGACGTCCGCCGAGTCTCGCGGTGCTCCGATACAACGAGTGCCGCCGTGCCAGAGAAAATGAAGCTGGATTGGCAGGGATTCGGGATAGCGTGCAATAAAGGATGGGAGACAGAAGGACGAAAGGAGGAGAAAGAAAGTCGTCAGAGATCGGCGTGGTAGAACGACGTGGTAGGACGAGAGGCGAACACAGAGAAAACAGAAGGGAGAGAGTGATCCCAACCGATAGTGGTAGCATTAATAGCAGCAGTAATAGTAGCACCAGTGGTATTAGTAGCAGTAGCAGTAGTAGTAGTAATAGTAGTAGTAGTAGTAGTAGTAGCAGTAGTAGAAGTAGTGATAGTAATAGTATTAGTAGCAGTAGTAGAGGAGTAGTAGTGATAGTAATAGTATTAGTAGCAGTAGTAGTAGTAGTAGTAGTAATTGTAGTAGTAGTAGTAGTAGCAGTAGTAGTAGTATTAGTAGTAGTAGTAGCAGCAGCAGTAGTAGTGGAAGTAGCAGTAGTTGTAGAAGTAGTAGTAGTTGTAGCATGATCCAGCTAGTAGTGGTAACAGAAGCAACTAGCAGTTGTAGTGGTGAGGTAGTAGGGTGTACCTTACTCCGGTGAGCGGAGGCCACTGTCAGTTCTCCCGAGACCATAGGCTCGAGCCATCGCGAGATCTCCCTCTGACGATCAACACTCCACGACGATCCGCGCGGCAACGACCCCGCCAATCTTCCACTTCTTGGACGTCGGTCGAACGACGATCCTAGGGAGTCAGCGAATTCCACATTGGAGAGGATCGTTTCACCGGTCGCGACCAAACGCGTCAAGGACGGACTTGCTTGGTCAACCCCCGTCGAAATCTTCTCAGTCATCGCGCCACCTCTCCTTCCGTCTTCTTGCTTACGATCCTCCCCACTTCTATCCTATTTGATCCTCTCCGGTGGACCTCCTTTCGCGGGGAGGATCTCCCGTGGTGTTTCGAAATCGTGATCGGACTGTTTATGAGATCGATGCTTCATGCGGAGGCGTCTCGCGTGACGTGTGCTCGGTACCGGCGTAGTGTCCTGGTCTTGTCGACTCAAGATCGCACCGGAACCTTCTACGTATATTGACTGTATATCATCGGCGCTCATTCGAACGTTCGAACATTTTCGAGAGAATCGAGATCGCTGATCGACCGACTGAGATTCCGTCGACCACGTGGACGCAGGCAGAGTGTTTCTTTAGTGGGATTCGATACGCAAACGGGAAGTAGGTGTCTACCGAAGTTGTTCTGTGGGCTAGTGGTGAAGTGGTGGGAAGATCACCGTTCGCCTGACTGCTCGTCGAAGCTACATCTGGGTAACAAGGTAGGGGTTAATGTCGCTGATTTTTCTTTAATTTATGTTAAGCGCTTTATTCGTGGCTTGGATTTCTATCAATGATTTACAAGGAATTTCACTTTCTCTTCGTTTTATGGTGTGATAGATCATTCGAAAGCGAAAGTTAATGACAGCCTAACAGCCTCTGCCCCGGGGATCCTGGCATATTTCGAATCTCCTGCCTTTCAAACACTAAAAATTTTTTATTACGAACTTTTTAGTTACGTTCGTATTTATTATTTTCTTTACGTTGATTAATCGATGCAAAAAATTCAATTTACAAGTGTAAGCGAAAGTTAATTATTGCGAGCAAACATTATTAGTGAAAGTCGACACCAGAAATAAACTTTATCTTAATAAATATTAAGTGCTTATTCTCCATATAAAATTCTATCTCTGTTCTTTCTGAACGAAAGAGATTTCGATAAAAGTGCGTTTTAGTATTTTCGTATAACGAGAATATCATTAGATATAATGTAAGTATTTAATATAATAAGTATAATAAGTATCCAATATAATAAGTATTTCTTTTCCTAACATTATAATCATAACATTTATAAAATGATTATAACATTTATAATCATTGTTCTAATCAACACGAACTCATATTGTATCAATTTTGCTATAGTCTCTCAACTTTTGTATCCCAATTTTACTTCCGTCTCGGTAAATAGAATATCTTTTAATGTATTAAGGAATGCTTTAGCGCACAATTGTAACAGAGATTAAGAAATCTTAAGAATAATGCAGAAATACGTAGCTTGCAAAAATAAAGGCAGTCATGATAATAATAGAGAGAAATACAGAATTATATCTTCCTTACACTGCAGGTATTAAGAATAACTCCAAACTTGAGAGCAATGGTATATATATAAGATTATTAATAATAAAGATATAATTCGATATTTATCTTTATTATTATCATATCTGCAACTATTTTTGCAAGCAACATCTTTCTGCTTTATTCTTAAGATTTTTATCTCTATTACAATTATATGTTAAAGTTTATGTCAATACATTAAAAGATTTTCTGTTTACCGAAACGAAAGTGAAATCGCGATATAAAAATTTAATAACCATAGCAAGATTGATATAATATAATATCTAATATGTGTATGTGTCATTCTCGTTAATACGTAGTTCAATGTATGATTTTTGTTAAAAATACATGAATTGTTAGAAATATACGCTGCGTTCCTGAATTCGTAGCAAATGTGAAGTCAAGGAGATTCCACGGTTGAAAATAAGACAAAAATCAAAAGGTAGCGTACATCTACACAATATCACGAATCTTTCATACGCGATGCGATTCTGTTTGCTAATTATAAAAAGATAGGCTAATACCGGAGAGGCGAGTTCTTCGCTGCGAGTATCCGTGGAATGACGAAGCACCACCTGACATTAAAGGTTTTACTCTCTCTTTCCGCCGCTCGCGGACGTTAAGCAGCGATCGCACGTGACGTGGCGGTTGTGTGGGTGCGTTCCCCGGTAGAGAATGGCGATTTGTCAGTCAATTTCTTATCGGATTAGTGGCATTTAACGTATGATTACGCGTATACCCTTTCTGGGCACAGGTGCAGCGTTCCTAATCTTCCTCTTCGTTCAACATGCTGCCCTTTGCCACATGCCATTCCTAATAGCAAATGCGATTCCTCTCTTCTGCCGCTGCCATGCCGGCCTCAGCGTGGCCAACGACGTATTAGCATAGCAGATCCTACTAGCCGTGACAGCACTTCCTCTGATAACGCCTTCAGAATTTTTTACGAGATCCGCGGTCCCGATAGCAACGCCAGATTGCGGATAATGAATTCGGTCCACCTGACGCGGAACGTGAGCTTGGATGGAAATCATGAAAGAGTGACTGGGTACATATAAATTATTTTATGATATTACTTTATATTATATTATGTTAGGTTTCATAGTACCGTAGTACGGCAGAATAGCCTAATTAATAGGCAGATAAAAATGTTCGGATGATACAATAATCACCTTTCCCATATTAATTATTTTTAATTTGAATTAATTGTTCAAACAGAGATCAATGAAATTGTCGGTTTGTTTTAATATCTAACTGTTTCTTTTTTCTGGTCATTTTAATAAAGAACGATATAAATCGAAATGTTCGTTCCTTATTCCTGATAGTTCCTCCTGATAGTTTCTATCCTCTTGATAGTTAAACTTCAACATTCTGACTCCTCCAATACTCATTTTCACCGATAGATCGTATTCCTGTCATAAGTCTGAGAAAATTGGAAATATCCTCTGTAATATCTTTTATTTGCAATTCGCATCAATCATCGATCAAGCCCCCAATAGATAAAACTTGTTTCATAAAAACCTTCCCTTGTCACGATCCAAAAACCTTCTTTCTCACTTCTTCCCATTAAGTACAGTAGCGAATCGCTCTGAGAAAATATATCAACGCGATATAAATTTCTCCCGTAGCGGTTTCCAGGCCACAATTCATCACTCTACCCAGAATAAAGGACCTCGAAACTCTTCCCCCACCGTCGATTCTCGGATTTTAATCTCCCTGACCCGTCAGGATGATAAAGGGCAAGCTCGCCTCTTAATTCGCCCCATACAGGCCTGAATTATGAACATTTAGGTGGTGGATCGACCGCTTAGAAATCAATCTCCCGGCTGGAATTCTCGCGGGTTGTTTGCACGTAGTTAGCACGGTACAGACGATGAATGACAAGAATTTACGGGGCTGACCTTCGTGCCGGTGGCGCATTGTAACACGTACGCCGTTTAGTCGGGTGAACCAGCTCTACTGGTTCCCTAGTAACCGAGGGTCGAGGAAAACCGAGCCGTCCCTTTTAATCACGTTTTCTCGACGCCTCCTCTTGTGTCGCGATCAGGCCACCGAACCACATTCCATTGATCATCGATACCGCAATCCCTATCGATCATTCGATCAGATCTCATCCGAGATCGAATGATACGACAGGATTCGTTCGATGGATTAATCCTACTCGGTCCTCAATTTTCATGCCCTGATCTTACTTTTGTTTCAACAAGAAAATAGAATTTATCGTTTTAATTAAATAAAAAGGTTTTATTTATATTTTATTAAGAACGATGAAAAGAATTCATGTGATAATTTACTAAGAACGATAAAAAGGATAATGAAAAGACATGTATATATGTGTGTATGCTTTTATGTAACATTATACATTAACATTATATATTATATAACTTTATATATGTGTTCTTCATTCCCCTCTTTATCGCTGTTAGTAAATTATCACATGAATTCTCTTCATATACAGGTTGGTTGGTAACTGGTGGTACAAGCGGAAAGGAGGTGATTCTATGCGAAGAAAGAAGTCGAAAATATAAAATAAACATTTTTTTTTAATTTTTTTTTTTTTAATTTTCCCATCGAGACAACGATCTACAGTGAGATCCGTTATAACGTACCGCACGCGTACCGGGCGAAAATTCAAAGTCGATTTTCTCGAAAACAAAGCCTCGAACGAAAAATTTTTATTCTATATTTTCGACTTCTTTTTTCGCGTAGAATCACCCCCTTTCCGCTTGTACCACCACTTACCAACCACCCTGTATATAGCAACAATGATTATTGATAAAATCAAAATAGTATGAATAATATATTTTTTTAGAGGAATTGTTGATTCCTTGAATTCCACATTTTCTCGATCGGGGATTTCAAAGAAGGATCTGCTTTCTCGGATCGATTCAGCAGACCCAGTAACTCGTAAATGGGTGCGTCTTTGCGGTCGTTGATGTCATAGTCGTTTGAAGCTCTAGTGATTTAGTGCCAGGGCAAAAAGCGACAGTGTGTACTGTCGTTGACCGTATCGCATTTCTCTTGTGACTCACCTTTTCGCTATTTGCGATTCCCTCGAGGAAATGTCATAGAATGCAACTCCCACATAGAGATCACAAACTAGGCAACGCATACATCAAGATTAATAGCGTAGATAGAAGACTTAAATGACGCTATGAAAAAGTACATAGTGAGAATAATGATTTAATTAGAGCTGATGATTGCGCGAATCATTAGACAGATTGTGTAAATAAGCACCATAAACAGAAATGTATAATAAGTAGTACTTTTTGTGATAGTTTTCAATAGTAGACCAATATTATTACATTCTCAAAACTAATTTATAGGATTGCAACAAATTTTGTTTTATGAAGTAATTTACTTCTCTATGAAGTAATTATCTTGAAAAGAGAAGAATTATTTTACGAGATAAAATATGAATTATCGATACAGTGGCTCTCGAAAATATTTCAACACCTGAGTTTTAACATTTACAGCCTTTTTTATTCCTATTCTTCAATTATATTATTACGTATTATTTGAAAAGTATTTCGATTAACGAAATTCTGTAGATGACTGAAAAAAGTGTTACATAATTACCAGTACGTTATGAAACACGTTTAAAGTAGTGCAATGCGATCGCTTGGGCAGAGGCGTTCAATTGTTCTTTGATACACAGCATTCAACTTCACTCGACGCACACCATCAATTTTACCAGCAGAAAAAGGAACGTCATTGTTCCATCCTGGCGAAAGTAAAAGCGACTCGACCTTGCCCACGAACTTAAAACACATATCATTCATTCTCGATGATAAACGTGTTTCTTCTGTCGCCATTATCCTCCAGAAATTTAATATTACAGGAGAGTTCCTTAGTTTCTTAACATTGTCCTACATTCTCGGCGGAAAATTTATATAACCAGAGGAAAGAAATGTAAAATTTATGTATTTGTTCGATGATTCTTTTAAATAATATACTACGTATTATATCTATAACGAAGAAAGTGAAATCGTACTATAAAATAAGTAGTTCCTCCGAAATAAATTTTTAAAACAAGATCATTTTTCCACGAGATCAAAGGCACATCTTCCTCTTCAAAAAACCAAAATAGTCCCCCTAAAGTAATTGTAAATAATCACTATACTGCGGATGTTCATATATCATAACGCTACTACGGCCTCACCAGTTCCCACGGCAATAATTATCACGAAATACATCTGCGAGGAACACCTATAATTCTTCAACAATAACTCGAAAAATTATACACGCGATCCCATTTGAACGTACCAAAAATCGAACGACTAAGATTCATAACTTTATTTTCGTTCGAAAGGAGAATTATTTGCTTTAAACGATCCCTAAACGACACTAAACGACAACACGAGATTTTCTTAAAATAGATCGAAAATAACGAGACACTGTCCAAGATACTGTCTCTGTTCCGCATCGTGGAAACCAATCGAGCTACATCATCATGGTGGATCGTATAAGGTCAGATCTGGCGTTGGTATCCTTCGTCGATCACCCACGCCCGTTGCCTACACCCATTGTTCGGCGTAGGAAGGTCGTTTTCGAGGGGAACAGGTTCGCGTTGTGCCGAGGAATTCGCCGTTTCCCGGAAACCGGCCGCTTGACGACGCGATTTTCAGAGATCGCGATGCTCACGCCATTTGGCAGAACCACTCTCCCGCAGAGATGGAAGATTAACTAACCCTACCAGCCTCCAATAATCAGCCATCTGTGTAGAAACGAGTTAGAAGCGAGCAGTTTTGCTCCCGTTTAGAAACCATCAGCTCTGTTTAGAAACTACCTGCTAATTCGTGGCGACAACTCTGCCGGGTTTTCTTCGTTAATGCTTAGTCGATTAGATAACGCGTGTAATGTCAATTTCGATGTTTCTAGGTCACGGAGAAGGAGAAACGTTAGTATTCGTTAAAACGTTTATTGCCACGGTGGAGACCGGTGATTCACCTTGTTCAAATTTTTATAACGATCGAAATGAGATATATTTCATGGATTAGAAAATGTTCAACGATGTGGATGGATTAGGTAACAGCGTCAGAGAAAAAATTAAATGTAAAATTAAATGGTGTAGTATAGTTCCATCTGTGGTTTCCAGGGAAAATATATGTGTTACGTTCCTGGAGTAAATCTCAAGGAATAAAACAGCATCATTTAAATGAGTAGTAGACAGCGGATGTTAATGTATTTATGGAAAAATTATATTCCGAACTAGTCTGTTACCATAGCATTAATAAGGAAGTTCACAAATTGAAATAATTTTGGGCAAGAGATTGATTTAAATTTTCATTCATTCATTCTTTTTAATTGTTATTTTTTGAAGATAAAAAGTACAAAGGAATTGAGTGATCTTATGTTCGAATATTCAACTTGCACAGATTAATTTTCAATGAGCAATTATTTCAACAAATCTTTACTGATATGGAATTCTCACGCGATATTAATATTTGCAGTATAGTGTTAAATGAAGGTGTATATTAAATTTACTACAAAACTTACATGTTTCCAAATATTATTTATAAATTTGAACGTATTAATATTAATCCTGCATACTACGCTTATGCAATCTCGTTAACGTCATTCCGCAGAATAGTATGCCCTTCAACCATGAAAATAAATAAAAGTAGAGTTAAATGGTTGAAAAACATAATTTCCTTAAAATAATATCCCCTTCAAACAAGTTCAGGTTTTCATGCTCATTTAGTTTATCTTTGAAAATAGCTAAAGGAGAAAAAAAGAAAAAAGAGGAATAAAAAATGGAACAGCTCGTTATAACGTCCCGGTATAAGTGCAAAGATAATTACAAATGGATTTCCAACATGATATTAAAAGGAACAATTTTATTTTATACGTGTAAATGAGAACAATCTTTGAACAATCTTTTCCACTAACAATCCACGAGCCTCAAAGATAATAAACATGTCTCACCAAGCAAACCATTTCCTCTGCTCTTTCCTAACCAACCCCTATAATCAAACCTGTACCCCATCAAACCGCCTTTCAAACCACGTAAATCACTCGTCGACCAATAAAAGCCGTCTTCTCTCGATCTCATTAACTGCAATTACATACCGTGAACTAGAACCAGAGAACGTGGAATGGGAAGGTATCCGAAAAATCGGTGTCTTCAAAGAAACCCTTCTTCATCAAGGCGTCGTTTCAGCGATGTATAGTGTGGGCCATGATATAACGAAGTCGTAAAAACAGTCAATGGCTAGAATAATTATGTTTCGGGCGTTGGAACAAAGGAGTTGATTTGGGGAATACATAGATAATAACCTGAGACTTGGACTAGAACTATACGAAGAAATTATTAATTATTATAGAGTGAATGTACTTTATAAGATATACATAAATAAAAATTTATATTTATACAACAACTTTCCCCCTCGTTTCCAAATTTATTTAAATATTAATTAATATCTAATAATAATAATTTTCTATTTTTGAGAGAAATATCATTAGTTATAAGTATTTTTTATCACACTGTGTGCTGTTTATCGATCCAATGTATATATGTAAATTGGAAACTTGTACACATAACGATAATTTATAATATATCTCTAATAAACGTTCGTTAAATTGTATATGCATTATCAAATTGCTTTCAAATTCTATCATTTTAATGATAATTATGATAATCGTACTCATTACAATATTCTAAAAATTTAATGCAACGCAATATGTTTGTACAAATCTTACACAATAGATATTCAAATACTATCGCAATACTATAAAACCATCGTAATACTGTCGCTTTGCGTATCATATCACGCAATCATAGCTCTTAATAGATCCATCCTGTGAAGGAAGCCCAAGGAATCAGGAAGCAGGGGATTAAAAGTGGCACATATTTGTAACGGGCGCGCGAACAAAGAGTTGCCAGGGATAGATTCCCTGGCAGGGAAGGTAATAATGGTGGGAAGGTGGGTTGTGCACAGTGTAGGCCGAGAGAGGAGGCTGCCGTCGCGAAAATCGCCGCTAATAGCCGCTTAAACGTGAAAGTAGTAAAGGGCTGCAAGTGGCCCCCGTGCTGGCACTCTGCTGGAAGAAGAAGCCGGGCTGCTATCCTAGCTCGAACGACCGTCGAGTTCGAGTCGTAAAAATTCCTCGGAGAACGCGGCGATACGAAGGGAAGACGGCGGATGTTCCAGTTCGTTCCTCGCTACCATCGTCGCGTTTTCTGCCTCGCGTTTCCTTTCTTCTGCGGCTCTTTTTCCATCGTTCGACGGAATCGCCGGGCTGGCTTAACGATATGTCGGCCAGAGTAAACGTACGTAACGCGACGTAACGAACGTAATTACGCGCGCGCCAGTCTCTCGTACGCCGGTAACTTGTTAATTTCTCCCTCCCCGTTCGAACGAACGATGAAACGGGGATGCAGAGGAAGAGAACGTAAAACGGTGCACCGTGCTCTCAGAGCTCCTCCGTCAGGTTGTAAAGTCGACCTAACGCGATGCTAAGTTACGAGTTACGCTTGTAAATGGCCGTCGTCGGATTGAACGTGCATTTAGCGCACATTAGTTGCGGAGACGGATGGAAATTTTTGGACGTCTTATCGACGTTCGTGAAGCTTATTACAAGAGAGGGTGTTGAAGAAAGGGGAATGGACCGGACACGATGTTTGTTCAAAGGATTGTTATACGAAAGGGATGTTTTGCAATGTTGAATGATACAGTTTTCAGGGAAGCTGATACAAATGGTCCTAAAGAACCTAAGATGGTTGGACCTAAGAACACGGTATTTTCATATTTCACTATTATTATATCAAAGACTAATTAATACTGAAATAATGTTTTATAATAGAAATAATAATATTAATAAATATTAATAACTAATAATAATAATAAGTAAATTTGATTATTCTGTACGAAGTTCAAGATCAAATTTTTTAATGTCGAAGCTTAGGTGATTCGGATAATCCCATCTTACTATATCAACAAATTTCTATCATAATGATTCAACTAATCAATAGCATACCAAATGTCTTCTCTCTAGGAAACGGCCAGAATAAGCAGAACAACAAAGCAAATTTATTTCAAGTATACAATTTCGTTATAGAGAAAAGTTTCCGTCATTCTGTGCGAACCACGTTGTATCACAGTTTCGCTGTCTCAAGTCATCGTAGTTTGTAATTGTCGAAACGTATCGCGTCTCCGTCGCTGTAAAACATCGTGAAACATAATAAACGACTTGTTAAACGTCAATCCACAGACCGTGTTTCGATTCAGTTCTCGCGCACAGACCACATAACTGTCCTTTTCAGAACAAGAACTAAGCAACAAGAAGAAATTCAACACAGTCCACTCTCGACTAAACATTTGATTTTGTAATAAAGCCAACGTATCGAAAAACAGTCGACGTGAAAGTTAAGAGTCTTCGTACATTGGGCAGAAGCATGAAAGAGATCGAACGATCGACTTACCTTTGGATTCGATACTCGTTGCTTGTGCTTACGTTGGAATTTGCTTGTAGCGACTGTACTCTTCAGCATCTCTCACGGTCTCTCGGCGCTATCATAATGCATCGGCAATAACAGATGGACCGGGAGGAGCATCGGTGGATGGAAATACAGTCGGTACTAATTGCAATACGCCTTTATTGGGCCGAGTGGAATCTACCATTTAGGTGGATTGTAATTGATCCGAGAGAGGCAGAGACGCGGCGAGATTGGAACTTCATGACGTGTTATCGTCTGTCTCTTTGATCTGAAAAAAAATAAGAAAAAATGCAGATAAATAAAGAAAAATTCAACTCTTTATTATTATAAATCTCCATGTCTGTATTTTATAAGAGCATCATGGTGGATATATGATTATATGTATGGAGCTATCGATATAGCGGAGCAGAGAAATTGCGAAGAAAACGCTTAATAGCGAGATCGTGCGGTTATCTAATAAATAATGCCGGTAATCATTCGAAAAATTTCTGGTAAATGATATATTTGAACGGAAATATCATCGAGTTACACGTATATATATATCGTTCCTAACGAGTTTCTTCGTATGGCTGCTTCTTAGCTTTGTTTTCGGTAATAACTCGGGATGTATTGGATGATACGTTTTAGTATCATTTAACATATCAAAGCAGCAACTTTGTGGTTGATATATCGTACATGATATTAAGTTGCGCCGTTAAGTTAAGTTGAAGAATAAAACGGTATAATCACCGTATTAAATGAGGCACAATTTGTTATCCAAGGTTTTACTTAACACTCGTAAAAATGGCTCGTATATGGCACATAATCCGTCTGCGATATAATTACAGATGCACTCGTAAAAATTATATAATATAATACGATGAACGTCTTGTTTGAAAAGTATTGAGATATATTAAATAGAAATTAAAGATGGTAAAATAATCTTTGGTTTCCCTAAAGAAAGATGAGCATGGACGAGGATTGCTGTCGTTGTAAATTTAAAATTAAATTAATACAATTTCCACTACTTTTCAGCGGAAATATGAATTTCATCGAAATTCGAAAGGGTCAAACTCAACGTGTTACCTCGCTCACGATTCTGAATAAATCTCACTGTTACCCCGTATGCATCGATATCCGAGGTGAGATATCGCAGGACGTGGATCCCGCGAATTTTTGTCAGGGTTCGCGAGTGCAAACATAACGGGAAATTTACGCAAACACGACTCGCCGGGACGCGATGATATTAATCTCTGGGTTCGCACCGTTTCTCACTGCTCGGCGACAATATCGTCGTAAATTCGTGGCAAATCGAATTCAGATTTATTCTCACCGCGGAGGCATGTTTATGCGCGAGCCAGGGCCCTCGAGCATACAGGTGTCTACTTTCAAATCGGGAGAGCCGCTACTTCGTTTGAATGTCAATTCGTTTCGCGCTGCACGCGGCACCCTTCAAGGAGAACGAGCAGATTTTTCTATTATACCTTTTATTGCAATTTCATGCCGACAGGCCCTGTCTGTTTCTCTCTTCTCTTCTCTTCTATTTGCCCGTGAACCGTTTCCACACGTGAAAGGCAACCAATTGAAAAGTGTTAATCGAGGGTCGAACACGTCGGCTCTCGAGACACCAAGAGTCTTTACGCCGTCCACTTTCTTTGTTCTTCCGCGGGGATGATGATGGACGTGGTATTTCATGCGACGGCCTGTAAACGAAGTCATTACGGCTGAGTGAATCTCGCTGGTTTTCTACGAAATCGACGGTGCCGCGATTCTACTTGTCGATCGTCGAATATAATTGACACGTCGCATTGCATTAATCATAGCCCGGACGAACGTATCGAGCGTAAGCGATTGAAGGGATTAAACGGTGACGTGACAAGTTGCAGTTACTGAAACATTATCCTTTTGACTGCTGTCGATCGTTGTTGTGCCATTGAAAGGGTGAAGGAATGTTGGGTCACTGAAGTCGTTGGGACGTTCATTATATGTAGCTCTATGTTGGTTTACAGGAATTTAACTTTGTTTCGTTGTTCGATTTATTTAGTATCGAATGTTTGTACGTTGTTGAATAATTTTTATTTAGCCAAGGATTATTAATGGCTCAATGTTGTGTTGGTTCCGTTTCGCGTTTACTGAAAAGGGATATAAATAGAAAGGCGAGGATTGCGTTATTTAAGATAACGAGGGAAATGTATTCATCTGAAATGTACGTTACCTTGCTTGTTTTATTTTAGTTTTATTTTTACACAACGGTAAGTAGTTCTATCGAAGCAATCAAGATTCCTTTGAAATTTTTGTGCCTTTGAATTTATGTGCTTCTACGCGATATACTCTAATAAAACCGCGACAGAGAATCACCCTAACACAAAATCAATCTAACCCCGATCTCAACTTTATGGTAGAGCGGGCCAAGACAAAAATTTATTAAACTTTATAAGTCGTTTGGATTTGTAAATTGTTTGTGGAAGAGATTATCTTTACTACTTTGTCGCGTGTTTGCAATATAAATAGCAGAAATTAAATTCAGGAATAAGAAGGTGGAGCTTCTGACCATTAACATGATAATTTAATACTGTTTCACAAACAGTAGTTACAGTTGTGGAGACTATTAGGCATAACAAAGTGAAGGGTCAAAAACCATTGCTTTGCGAGTAAAACGAACTAAGATACAGTGATAGCAACTTCCGTATACGAATCGGTGGTTTCTAATCGTGGATGATCAAAGGTAACGATATATGTGGATATTCTGTCGGTCGCGTGCACATGCAAGCTGCACGTGCTCCTTCCATATCGAACGCCACGTTCTTTCTCTTCGGACGGTGACCGGTTACGCGCGGAAATCCACTTTCGATTTTTAACAGCTACGCACACCACTGGTATGGAATGCCCCTTTCCATTTCGTTTTCACACTTTTCTGGCATAGAAAACGAATATGATCGGTACATTTCTTTTATAAAGATAGACCGTTGCTGGTTGGCAGTGGGTTTTATTCACGTATGTACAATAAGCATAGGAGTAGGATATCTCTTCTATTTTTAGGAACAAATAGCTTTTCCCGAAACAATTAAAAGAAGCTTTTTACACTCAATACTATATATGTGCAATATTATATTTTATAAAAAATAAGTACAGTATTTATTTTCGGCGAAATTGATTCAAGTTTTAATTAATACTAGAAATAAATATTAATAGTGTATAGTGTCGTGGAAAAACCATTTGGGAAAATTCCGATGAACTACAGTTCAGATAAAAAAGTGAAACGGCTGACGGGCCGGGAAAGATAGGAAATCCCAATGGCCATGTGGTCCAGCAATGTACCTGTCACGTAAAATTAAGGCTTAGATTTTAAAGACAAGAAGATTGAGCCGTAACTCAACTTTATGTTTCTTTTCTATCGAACTTTATTAAATAACACAAGTTTATAAGCACAGTTTACGCGACTGATCTGAGAGATGTTGACTGATGACAATTTGTAGTTTCAGTGTCGAGGTATTCTGTTATTATTACGGAGGAAAGCTCGGTGTGGGTGTGCCCTTTGAGTTAACAACGCGGATTCATTGTTCACACTTTTCGTTAGGAAAAGTGATGGTAACGACCTGCGATGCCAATTGGTTATAACTGCCCACGTTAATAAATAAAGATAAAAAGAGGAAGCCTCCTACCAACGTGGCTCGTAGGTGACACTGTTCATGGGGAAAATTAGCTTTCCCGTTAAGTAAATACCCGTTTTCCCCCGTAATTTGTATGAACGTATAATAAACCTAAGGACTGTACCCAGGACCATCCATAAACCAATAACACTTACAGGGTTAATAAACTAAAAATTTAAGTTTCTGATGGGTCCTTGAGGTTATTGAGAGTACCCAGTGAGTACCTGCGCACATCTGGCTTCTGATGTGGGTTGACGTCACATACCCGTGGCCCTTTAGGACAATAACTGATTGAAAGGGTATACGTGACTATCGTGGATCATCAACAACTGCAAAACACATGTGCGTGATAGAAGTACCAAAAACTGTGGGATAAAAGGAAGCTTTGGTGTAGAAAGTGAGTTAGTTGCAGTGAGAAGTTACTCGTTAGTTGTTAATCATTAGTTGCAGTGAGAAGTTACTCGTTAGTTGTTAATCATTAGTTGGAATGAGTTGAAGTTGATCATGGGTTTTGTGTGGTGAGTTGTTACTCAGAAGTTGAGTAGTTGTACAAATTTAGTTGTTTTAGTTGTATGTACATTACTACATTAAATTCTTTTCAATTACTGTAAATAAATACATCAAATAAATAAATTCATTGTAATTCACGTTGTGTAATGTTATAATTAATGAAATAATACTTGGACCTGTATACATATTACGTTTGAATTAATCATTTTTGTTGAAATAATATTAATATCTAATTTTAGATTTCAAGTTCCCGCGGCGATGAGATGTCATGATATTGGTTTTTCAGGAACAATCGTGTAGCTGCTGTATTTGCACTTTTCGCTGCCTCTTCTGTAAAAGAGGTAAGCTGCAATATCGACAAACCTTTCACACAAAGTGCAAGTGCAACAGCTACACTATGCTGGAAACCAATACCGTGAGAATATTAATATCAGGTCCTGAAATTTTTATACGTTGTATAATATTATTATAGAGCGCTAACAACTATCTACAATTTATTAAGACATAATATAAAAGTGCAAAATAAAAATTGTTCTAAATGAGCTAGTACGAAATGGATATATATCTTTATATTAAAATTTGAAATAATCTTTTGGAATACATAAATAATTGCAAATTAATAGATTATATTGTACGATAATATGATATAATAAAAACTTAATTTCCAGCTAACGCTCAAACCGCGTTGAAATCACTCGTTCTCGTCCGATCACGAAAGTTAAGCAACGCTGGGCACGGATAGTACTTAGATGGGTGACCGCTTGGGAACTCCGTGTGGTGTTAGCTTTTTTTATAAAATTTTGTTTTAATTCTTTTTATTCTTCTCTATAAACTCCGATTATATACATAGCAGCAAGTACGGACATAACAGTTCTCATATTAAAAATATATTTCTAACTTTTAATGCGATGTATATGACCAGAAGTTATGAAGGAGAAAAAAAGAATTGAAAGAAAACTAAAAAAAAAGCCAATACCACACGGAATTCCCAAGCGATCTATCTAAGTACTATCCGTGCCCAGCGCTGCTTAACTTTCGTGATCGGACGAGAACGAGTGCTTCCAACGCGGTTTGAGCATTGACTGGAAACTTAAATCTTATTATACCATATTGTTCTCCAATATATAATTTATTAATTGATTATTTAACGGCATAATAGAAACAATAATTTCAAGTTTTTAATAATGTAGTATCGTGGAAATTAAAATATAAATTTTTTTCCGATTACTTACAATTTATTAATAATGAATTGAATATACAGGTATTAATTATCTATCTCAAATAACTTCACAGTTATTTGGCAACTCTCGTCACAACGAATCTAACACTCTCTCTCTCTTTCTCACTAGCAACTCTAACAACTCTACAACACTGACAATTCGATCAATTCTCTCAACTCTACTCTCCGACGTCTCGATCAACTCTGACTCTCGCCACACACACACTTTTCGACTCGCATACTCTGACCTCTCGGTCATCCCCCCTTGAAACACGAAACCGTCCTTCTGCTCTAACGTTGTTTATTGTTTTTCTCACATCTCTGTAAGAACTAGATGACTTTAGTCACATAGGCGCTCTTAAATGTAAACGAACCACAGAAAGACGACGTACACGATTTTTTCTAATTTCAACCGACCTCTAATTCAAATTACTTTACGATATTACAATAAAATATACTTAAACGGCCCCCTTATTGTTGAGGTTTATCTCGATAGAATAGAGAGGAACTCGTGTATGAATATGTAATAGAAACATATTTAAGTAAGTATAAGTAAAGTGTGCGCTAATCCAGATCCGCACTCTGGCAGCGTTACGTTACAACAAAGCTTCGAAGCCATGGGCCTATGGGTATTTATATAATTACGAAAACTGGCCTATCTATACCCCGCTGCACCATCTATGTATCGCATGTTCCTAGAAAAGGCTATGAGACTCAGAGGCCCTTCATATGGATTTAGAGCTACAGCAATACTCAATGGCTTCGAGGACTAAGAAAACTAAACACTAGAGAAAACGTAGTTTTCCTAGAAGTGAAAATCACTTCAACAGAGTCCACCAAAGTTCGTCACATTATATAATTGATTTCTTAATCATGTCTACTGTACTATATATGTATACATATCTACTGTAACCACTATAGCCTAACTCCTAACCTACCATTCCCCTTGTTTCATTCCAACGAAGGGGGCTGTGAACCTTTCGCAGGAATCGTCTCGTAAATTCGTTTCCATTCGCATCTTAATCGGAATTCTTATGGGAGCGGCACGTGCAACGTGTATGACGTGTTACGCCGCCGCGCCGCGCCGCGAATATTCTTAATTCTCATTCGTGAAGATTTCGCTGGGCACATAATACGCACACGTTGTCGCCAGATCGTGATTTAAGCGGACAGCTTTGGAAGTCGGGGATTCGCGGCGCCACAAGGAACGCTATTTATAAGAGATGGGAATGGCCGATGACAATACTGAAATTTCGTATGCCGCTCGAGCAACCATCGAAGTTTATTCGGAGCACGTGTTTTTCGTCAATGGTTACATTCTTTTATCGAGGTGTCGATTGATTGCGAATCGACTTGAGTCGCCTTTTCGGTTCGTTTTGGCGACGGTCGATGTCTTCGCACGCGAATGATCGAAGTTTTGTTTTCGAAGTACATGTAGAAATATCATTGGAGATTGTCGCCTCGATTTCGGATATTTGAAACATGTTTAGATTATGTACGAAAATTTTCTACTGTTTTAATTGTTTAAAGGTGTTCTTAAAGAGAATTTTGTTTTATTTTATGGTCAATTAAGAAGCAACAAAATTGTGTAGTGTCATGTGGAATATTTCTTTGCAAACTGTATCCAAAGATCGCGTGAACTTGAAATTCTCCGTTTCCTTTCAGAAGTATATATTTACATCGAAGCACAAGATAAGTGGGTCATTTAGTGTTTGATCTTAACTTTAACATGCAAAACTACAGTGTATTAAACTCCTAAATTATTTTGCAATTGTGTGATGCTTTGAAAATACGACGAAGATGATAGTTGTCCCAGCAGCTAATTGAGTTTGATGAAGTTCCAAGAAAACAAGCAAGATAATCAATTGCACCTAACAACTTCTAAAAGTACTTATTTATAGTTTGGTCTTACGAATAGCGAGGTTTTATTTTCTATCATTTCGAGTTGTGTGCAGAGGATGCAGTGATGAAACTCTGACGTATACATAGAAACAAATTTACCGAATGTTCAGCTAGAAAAATTGAAAAGTACAAATTAAATAATAACGAAAAAAAAACCTAGAAACAAATTTCGACTCGCAGAAGTTAGACTTTGAATTCGAGTTGTACAAGCAAATTAACACGTCGAAATACCTGAGAAACAACTCGAAATAAAATGATTTGATTTCTAGAGATTTTCGAATTACAGAGGTACGACCGTATTAGATAAGGAGCATCTAATTTCTAAAAAGAGATCGGGACGAAGAGGATGCAGTGGTCGACCGGTCGATCGAGGTCGAGCGGGCGCCAGGCCTCTGATGTTTCGAAAGTCATCTCGCTGTGAGTTTTTATTGCATAAAGGTGTAGGCTATGTAAAGGTCGTTCTACGGCGGCGAATTAGTCGAGGATGGTGAAAAAGAAGCGGGACCGTGCTCGGGAACGAAGATCGGTCCGGTACCGGTCACTATTGCCAATTTGTGTGGTCCCCGTTGCTTACCCGATGTAGGTGTGACCGCAACAAACATCGTGAACAGGCAGTTCCGAGCCTTCTGGGAAGGAGGAAGCCTGCCGCGGCCGCCGAAGAAAACGCGAAACCTGATGAACGTTCGATATTTTCGCTGGCCTTTCTCTTCGCCCAATCGTAGATCGGGTAGATTCATTGAGATTTGAGAAATCGTTCGATTTGGTCGAGCCTTAGAACGTAAGAAGCATTCAGCGGTGTTCATTGACTATAGCTATGTCTAAGTTGTTAAACGACGAGTTAACCTGTTGGTATTACCTGTAATGAATACTTTGGACTTAATACTTTATTTATATATGGATTTTGCAATCCATAGAATCATTGCTACGAGGATCATTGATGACTGGTACTGGAATACCTATTGGCAAGTTGCCAGTATCCAGCACATTGATGGAATTAATTAAATTATTCAATTAGGTTATTTAGCAAAAAGGAAATTCGCGTCAAATTAATTAATTTATTAATTAATTCATCCCTGGAACGTATTGCATTTCTTATTCAATTCGTTTTAACTATTTGTAAGAAACTTGTCAGAGATGCTCTTTGTTATTAGCTCGCAAGTAGGCCTTAACTATTTTGAAGTTGTTCGATCATCGTAACTTTATTTCTATACTTTTATTATTCAGTCCAATGTTAGCAGGATACACATGAATAGCCATTTTTTTCACATTAATTTCAATTTTCAGCTTAAATAAAGAAACACAAGCATTACATATTCTATTTTACAAAACACTAAAAAAAATTCCGGCAAACGTGATTTAAAATTAATCAATTCGAGAAAGCAGAACGACGACTAATCACAGCTATTCGATATTTCCATAAATCGTTCGATGGGATTCTAGAAAAGCAGAAAGTCTGCAAGCAGAACCTTTTTGCAACGTTCAATGTCAAGGCTGATCAATCGTTGGAGCGTGGTCGAGGATCGTCACGACCCGCGTAATGGATCGTGGGAAAGACGGAGAGAGATGGTGGCTGTTGGCAAACAGCTTCCGACGATTTTCGTGCGGCCAGCGGTTCCCCGGGCAAAAACCAGACGTCCGTTCAACTTTACATCGCGCTCGAATTTTTTACCAGGCCGATTCATCGATCGGTAGTGCATCCCTCATGGTCACGCTCGATTTCGTCGGGACTCCCTTCGTCCCTGTATTCTCCTCCCCTTCTCCACACCTTATCCCGAATCCCCCTTGTTCTGGTTCGGTCGGTGAGATGGTTCAAGGTCGGAATTCCGTGTGCACCTCGGCCCCAATTACGTGTCAAAGCATAAATTGGTTGGAGAAAACCAAACTGGCGTGCAAGTGCGCACCATTTCCACGAGGGCTCGTTATAGTAATCGTTGAAGGGTCACGCGTGCGTGATGATTCATTTTGATGAATCTATGTTTGGGACGTTGTGTGTGCGGATGATCGCGCGACGTTCCTCGGGAGGAAATTGATAAATTGTGGTCGTTACACTTGGGGGTTATCGCGAGTGAAACTCCAACGCATATCAGTTTCGTTTTAGTGCCGTTTTACCGCAATAATGCCATCGTGATGATCGTTTGTAGCTATTGGAAAGAATAATAATAATTTTTAGTAACCACCATTTTAATGTTTAGAGACAAAGAAGCGTGTCGAACAAAATTTTCACGACGAGCTACTTTATTTTATCCTGCTCGAACTATTGCACACGTGGCATCGAACACAAACTGAAATCGTATATCAAAGACGATGTTAACAGAATCCACGATCTGCTTAAGTTCGAGCAAAGAAACCAAAATAATTGACATGATACTTTAAGTATATCCACCTTCGTCGCTAGTAACCTCGCAGTTGTTGCAGCCTTAAATTTACATACGTAAAAAAGAAAAAATGTTCTTCTTCAAATTTTTTTTCTTCATAGGTAAATGCCGTATTGAACATCGAACGTATAAGATAGGTAGAAGCAACAAGCGCTTCTCATTAAAAGGAAGAAAGCTTCCTATTAAAAGGTCCAATAAAAATTTATAAAAACCATTCATCTCCTTCAAGGACACTGATTTACGATTTAAGCGTTATCAGTCAATGTCTCATCTTGCATTAAACATTACATTAACGCCTAATGTCTTCATAATGCTTAGAACGAGAGATTTTATTTTCCTATAAAAAGAACCACGTAACAAGTCACGTATAATAACCGAAAAACGACGAGGAAATAAATTCTTAAGTGCGTGATATGAAACAGGTCGACGGAGGAAATTTCGTTTCGGAGGCAACTGCGATTTATCCACGGTGAGCAGCGTTCGACGTACCTTTATACAAACATATTACGTCGATATAGGATAAATTGCTTTATTCCCAGAAGCACTTATTGGCACTATTACCGCTAACGGAGCGCCTCCAGTACAAATCATTGCAATTTCCTGTGCTGTTTTTCAACGTCAGGCGTCGATGCGGGTCGTTTTTCCGACAAAACTCTTTAATGAACCGTTCTTCTCCGACTCCACACCAGCAAAACGTTCTGCAGCTCTATATTTTCTAGTTTAAAACTTATTGCTCCATACTTTCCCTTTCGATAGTCCTTTTGCGACGTGCCTCGCAGAGAAAAGGGTTTTAATGCCCGACACGACACATCGCGTGAACCTATTCAACCACACACCGATTTTACCGATCAAGCGTCTTTCTACAATCCCTGACATCGAATTAACATCACTCGGTTAAGAACACTCGATATTTTCCACCTTTCCGGGAGAAGACAGAGAAGCGTGAGCGAATTTTGATAAAAAAGTTAATTAGTTATTGAGGTTTCTCCCTGTTGTCTTCGTTACAGCTCGTTACTTTCATATAGAAATTGAAATTATTACCTAGACAAATATGACTTAAAATATGATATTTGATACTATGCGAACGTTAATAGTTATGATTTAAATGTACAATGATATAATTTAAGGAGCGTGCTATTTCTTTTTTATTTTGTATACAGACGGAATTCATGATCACGAAGTTTGGAATTCCACCATATTTCAAATAAAATACACGTTACTTGATAAGAAAATAAAATGCGAGAAACAGAGAACGTTAGACAGTTGCTTAAAATGCGAAGCTTAAAATAACATCTTCGCAAAAAAGTTTATACGCTATTAAATTGTGATATTGAATTCTAATTACTATGTAATTAAATATCATACTTATCGTTATTATTTATTTATCATACTTATCCCACGCCTATCGGCTTAGGAAATTAAATAATTATATATAATAACTGTATTCAACAGAGAGACGGAGAGAGTATAACTCCGATCTATAGCTCATAACTCAACACAAATCTTCTTTTCAAACACCCTTAACCCCATCCCATTTCTACAGCAATCGTGCGGCAAAACACACAGTTCGTTTCCCGGTAGGCGTTTATAAAGCGTGTACACGCCATTTAGGAGTCGTTTCGCGGAGCGGACACGCGATATGCCATCAAAAGAAGCAAAAATTAGAAAGCGGAAATTGCTGTCCCCCGCGAAAATGTTCATCGGCGCGACGAACAGGCCATGGTCTAAGTGATTAGCGATAGGTAATTATTGTAATACATGACATTCCAGACGACCATTGATCCGACCGATCTGGAAACGAAAGGAGCCGTGATTCTGCTTCCGTTTCTGCCGGCATTATGAATTTTTCTCGCCGCTTAATAACACAGCTAGCGTCTCGAGGCGACATGCGTTTAGCCGTGGCTGCAAACGCATCGATCTTAAGAGTCCGTGCCGATTCTCCATGCTGCGTGCGAAGAAGAGCAAAAGGTGGAGGAGGAGGAAGAGAAGGAGAAGGAGCAGGAGGATGCCTCGTCGAAGAAGTCTAAGGAAGCGAAGAAACAAAGTTGTACGTGGACAAAAAGCTCGCTCTCTCGCACCGTGGCCGCTAAACACCGGGGCAAATGGAAAGAATCGCCTGGAGTGAGAAGCGAGTTCTCCCCTCGTCGTTGAACGTTCGAGAGCCCTGAGGTAGCTGGGAGGTCTCTCTTCCTCCTACCATCTCCTTTATCCTCTGCCACACTCGGTGCTCGCTTCTCAACCTCGTCCTTCGTCGTTGCACCTGAAATAATGATAACCGTAATGATTACGAGGAGGAAGAGAACCATGCCGCGGATGATCACGAGGAGAAGGAGAACAACGAAGCCGGTCGGAATTATTAGTTAGGTTTCCCGGTATCGAGGAAGCATGCCGACGCAACGAGTACACACCGGTCCCTACTCTCTCCTCCTTCTCTTTCTTCTTCCTTCTTCTGCTGTCGCGTCTGCTGCTTCGCCGTTCTTCACTGCTCTCTTCCCCCGAAGCTAGTAGTCCTCTGTCCTCTGGCTGGCGGCGTGTATCGGCACGCTGGAAACGAGTGTCATCGGGTGTACGCCGGCTGCGCGGATCGGCAATGACGCCCCGTAAAAACGGCCTCGAAAAAAGCGCTAATGCCGGCGGATTCCTGAAGGAGGGTTCGCTTCTTGCCGGGGGAGCCGGCTACGCACCGGAGACGGTTACGAAACTGGTATATCATCACGGCATTCTTTCCGTGGCCAGAGCGACGATGAGAGCAGAGGAGGCGACGACGACGTAGACGAGGACGATGACGACGACGAGGAAAAGGAAAAGGAGCAGGAGGACGAGAAAGAGGAGAAGGAGGAGGAAGAGGAGGAGGAGGAGGACGCCGACGAACGTAAATTTCTGTACTTCTTTATGCCCGGCGGACGTTTAAAATCCACTTTAGCTTCTCCGCCGTCTCACAATGGGACCACCCAGCATTACGAGCATTCACGACCTTTCCTCTGGCTTCGATATTAAAACCGAACGTTATAACGATGACGCCCGATGCCTCGGGAGAATTGAAGAGGAAGGGCAGAATCGAGAGAAGGGATAAGAAATAGCTAACGGAGGGATCAAGCCAGCCAAGGGGTGGAGAGATATTAATTGGCCGATTGCTTTATAAATAATGCGCTATTAACGTTCTCGGGCGGAAAAACCGTTCCTGAAATAGCATCGGTGATTTGTAAAATTACCGGAAAGGGAATGTTACGTAGGTATAAGACCTGGGCTGTGGTATCGATGCCATAAAGCTTCGTACTTAAGAAGGATAGAGATAGGCCGTAGTCGCCTCTGGTCCCGACGACGATCATCGTGACACCGTGCACGCAGTAAATACGGATTTCTGTTCGATTTATAATCGTCGAAAGCCGCAAGTGCCAGCGATTCGACCTTGAAACGATCCAATCCGATCGTGTGCCGGCGCGGATTTTCCATAGTGGTGCTCGCACCCTACTCGCGCATGCTCTAAAAAAGGAGATAACGTGCTTTTAATGCGCGTAGCCCGCTCCTCAACGATAAAATCCATGCCCTCTCTCTCCCCTACACCTTCCTTCCGACACATTTTACGGGTGTTCCTGTTAGACGCGTGTCCGGATTACTTATATACTGCCGCCACTCGCCGCCGCGGTTTATTACAAGATCGTAATGCGAGCTTAATTATCCGCGCGGACCCGCTCTAATGAGGGGAATCAATCTTGAGAGGCGCGGCATTCATCTTCGTTCCACGCGTCCCCGGAATCGTCCTCTTCACCGTCGCTGCCTTCATTCAGCAGGGTCATTCATGCTGAGCTCTCTCACGTCCTTGATACCCGGCGTCGAGCCTGGCTAACCCTTCACCGAGACGACCAGTTGCGTTTAGATGATGCTCGCGTGGCGATTGTTTGCCCAGTCTTTATGCGTTTCTTTGCCGTTTCTGATAAGTCTACTTTATTAACTTCTTAAATCACGGTTTGTTAATGCGACATTATATTCGACTTCAATGGAAATGGTAGTTAAGGAGATCTTATTTATTAAATACTGGTTTACTGTTATGGAATCAATTTAAGATCTGACTATGGTGCTTTTGGTGATACGGATTAAGACGTGCTTTGTTTTGTGCTGAATATGTTTACAGCTGGCTACTGTAGTAAAAATTATCTAATGACAGTACGGATTGATATATAATTAGGTAACTTTATGTACATCTGATGCTAGACGACAGTATTTTATTTAGTTAGCAAGACTGAAATTTTGATACTGTTTACTACTATTTAAACACTTTTTGTTTCACTTTTTATTTTAAGTTTTTCAGAGACTTTGAAATTATGCAGCATTCTCAAACTACAATGACTTACTTATATTATATATACTTACTCTCTATTTTTTAAATAATTGAAAAGCTTTCTTTTTAAATGATCTCTAATTTTACATGGTATGATTCGGTATTAACGTATTACAAATTTTCCTGTATATTATTCTACCTACACGCGATAAAAACTCCATACGCCCAGACAAATTAAAAAGACCACGTCCTTCGATTCTGACTCATCTCGAGCCATAAAACGGCACTAAATTACTCCGGGCAACATGGAAGGCCGTCAACCGAAGCAGCGCAGTCTTTCGTAACAAGCGCAAAAAGAGTTCGGATCACGATCGACATTGTACGCTCGCAATCTTTGCCAAAAAAGGCTCGACGTCGTTTCACCAGCCGGAAATCGTGCGGGTTTTCGATAAATAATCCACAATACGTACTTTCGAACGTTGTTCCGTCACCAAGATACCTGACTTCCGAGGTAATATTGTCGTAGTGTACACAGTTGTCATCCTCGAAACCGTTGTCGCGAAAAGAGGCTATCCACGGTCGCGAAACTGATCCGGTTAACCTTCGTCGATGGATATTCTTGCAATATGCAAGCGTGGCGACGTAGGTCAGAATACGTCAAGGGTCAAATGTAAGAAAAAAAAAACAAAAAACAAAAAACAAAAAGAGTAAGAAGTATTGAATCAGGAAGTTACAGGAAGAAAAAGGCGAAAATATTACAAGGATGTTTTAGTTGAATGACTTTTTAAGCAGAAAACGTGAATGAAAAAAGATGAAAAAATATATATTGATCAAATTCAAGATCCAAATCTATTTTCTTCTTTTAAAATACTATGTCCTTTAAACGAGAGTTGTATCTCGCAGGACCTGAACCATTTCGTAACCGTTTCAAACGAATAACGTTGTTGTCGAAATCTACGTTCATTCTCACTTTCACCACGATGAAGAGCATCCTTAGCACCATTATCTATCGGGTCTCGATATTCTTTTGTTCTTTTAATTCTCGAAACGTTCGGGAAGCTCAATAATAATCATTATCTTTTTTACAAGCTTTTAATGCAGGTAACTACGACATTCAATGTAAAGAATATAAAAGTAAAAACATTAAAAAATAACAAGTACATGAAGAAGATGGGAAAGAATAAACATCTTTACGACATCAAATTGCTACAACGAGTAAAACACGACCGAGGATGTCTACGTGGTTTCAGTCGTAACGACGCGACGTCCTTGCACTTTCCCATACAGAGGTCGTTTTATAGAAGCGCGACTCTATTCGAGATAGAGCGGCCGTTATGCTTTCGTTCAACAGCAACATGCACCGTCCGGCGTTATGGTTCACCAGCAAAGCGTCTCGCCGGCTCGTATCCCAGGTGACCATTCTTACAGCCGACTGATGTCTACATTTTGTAATAGAGGCACGTCGAGCGGCACGACTGTAATTTCGAATATGCGTGTAAACAGTTTCCAAGCTTGCTCGTTTGTTCGATGCAAACCTAAATGTGGAATTCTATTACACGCTTCTGATTTGTGATTTGGAATGTTTCAAATTTTTAACGAATGTTTATTTCTTACTTAAATAACATCGTGTCAGATTTACTGCATAAGTTCTACCCATCTTTCTATCTACTTATCTACTATCTACTTTCTATCTACTTATATAGGATATTCCAGGATTTAAGAGTCAAATTTTGTCTGTATATTCTATGGACATAATTAAATAAAAAATGTTATGTAATATGTTTACCAGTTAAAACTTTCGTAAAAAATTGTAATAAAAATTCAATTCACTTCTTTGGACTTTTATATGCGGATAACTTTAAATGAAGAAAAATATACTAAGCAGGCATTGTTTTTGATACAAGGAATTGATTGGTATACTGAGACAATATCAAAATGTGCTTCGTAGAGTAATTAATTCAATCCAATTCTTTTTACCGCTGTCGGTTAACAGTTAACGATTATATCGATTGTAAACCTATTTTCGTCTTATATCTTAGTAATTGCAACTTTCTTCCTTTATATTTCTTATCTAGAATGAGAGCTAAAATTAATTCATTTTTTCCTTATTCTTCAGTCTCTAATTGACTTTCTACCGTGCGCATTTAACGCGAACGTTAGTTACGTGATATTTTATCAGTGAAGCCGGTAAACATTCTTTATTCGAACAATGACTCCTCTCGTTCGTTTCGCGAAAGCCAGAAGCGCGAAACATTATGCAACTCGTAACTAACGTCGCGCACGTTCTAGACACTTGTGTCCTGAAAACGGGCGCAGGTATAAGCACATTCCACGGTGTTACAGCATGGCGAACTTACACAGAAGGGAAAAAGAATGTAGCTGTGCGCTCTGTCGTTACCCATTTCCTAGTGTCGTCGTAAGCTTACTTCACGATTGACGCAAGAAAGTACTTAACTTGTGCGCAGTGGCATTGGCGCATGCGCAGTCGCTGGAGAGCTTACGTATACGCATGCGTAATACACTTCTGGCGCGTCGCGCATCTTATTTTTACTTGAACCAAGGATTATTCATTATTTCGCGACATTACCTCCTCGTTGCAGGTTTTGCGCCAGCGAATAAAACAGAGTAAATCTACCTGCACCGTCATTTTACCAGAGTTCTGTGTGAAAGTTTAACGCGCGCCATTGATTATACCAGCCGCTTATTTGACAAATTGGTTTTCTACGCAAAAACGAATAGTAAGGAAGATTGATGAAATTATACAAGATAATCATCAATTAATTGCTTTGGCATTAAAACTTTAAAAAGTGGGGTTAGGCACTTTTGCCTATGAACAGTTCATACGTAAATATCTAAGTAGCAATTTCTAACTACATTTATCTGTGTTCCCTGTAATTTCATAGTGAAGGGAAAGAAATTGGCGGGTGGGAAAAACCGAAGGTAGGTTTATCGGAACTGAAAAACAGCGAAACGAGAATACAACAGTCGTGAAGCTGAACGATCATTACGTAAAAGTCAAACAGAGTCATTACCTCGTAATTCGAGGGTCTTACGTATTATCGAAAGAAACTAAAGTAGCGTAAATTCTGTAGATAAAATCGAAATTTACTGTGTCTCTGTCTGTTTGTTCGTTTCTTTGCTGATCGTCGCCGTTTCTCGTCGATAATATGGAATTGTTGGTCGATAACAGTACGTACGCTTCGATTATTTGTTCCTATTTCCTTCTATAGGACTAACGGAGGAAAAATGCGTTTGCAATAAATTCTGTGGCGGCTGATAGCGACAATCGGCCGACAATGCATCGGCACGCATTGATCGTGGAATTGTGTCACAAGCGCCATGTTCCATCGACGCGTAACTTGCCCATTGTATCCACGGGGACGAATAGGTGATAAAAATCTTAGTGGCAGACACGAAGGATTTATATCTGTCTATACGCAGGTGCTGCACAAATGTATTTTCATGTTACGTGGATTTAACTGCGCAAACATAACCTATTCTATGTTGAAAACATTGTTCAGATAGCAATCTCTTTTGATATTAAAATTGATAGAAGTGAATTTGTCAAGAAGCCCTGAGATGATAAAAATCTGAGTCTAAGTGGTCTTACAAGCGCTTAAATCGATTCCATAATATTGTAGCGCCATATGAAGCCGAAGTCAATTCACTTTAAACCTCTGTCTGGTGTATCAATATCTTCGATATATATGAAGTAATTTAAATTATTTTTTTGCAATACACATCAGGTTTATATCAGTATAGATAATAACGTATGAAACTCTGTGATTCAGTATCTCGTGGTTTTTTTAAATGCAAATCTAAGTTTCGCAAATATCGTATGGTACAGATATCAGAGAATTTTCTATGTTATCTGAAATCTTTGCTCTTTTAAAAGCACTCGCATCAATAAAAGCAATCTCACCACACAAATTGCCTCTTCACGAAATATCGATTTCACGGTGTTAACTTAAAAGATGTAGAACGTAAGAAACACATTTGCAGCGACAATTTTCAAGCACGACTGCAGTGCTACCGGTTATCGTGCACCGATATGGTATAAATCGCGCAATGAGTTATCGAGCGATGTCGGGAAATGGCGTGAAATGTAGGTTGCAATATTGTACGAGCACGGTACGAACCGCGTGTCGACCATATCGTGCACGGTGTCAAAACAAATCGGGTACTTTTACCAGGTAACGCAGTCATTAAAGACATAACTTATTCCTCGATCGTGCGTCCCTTTGGCGCTGATTTGCACGATCGAATCGTCGTATACACGCCGGATAGATTTATTTCCACCGCGATCGGTCGACTGTCGGTTTCTTGAATTATGTCTGGGCACGCTCGCCTATGTTCGATCCGCGCAGAAGCGTCGTGAATATCTCGCGAAACTAAATTCGACCGAGGAATTTATGTAATCTAATATACTTAATTGTACATAATGTCACAGCATATTGATTTGAAGTTTATATACAATGAACTTAAATAATGAAGTATAAATGTATAGCTAATTAATCCTTAAAAGTTACGAAGGAAAATTAACGCTATCATGACTGAATTTTGAGTCTGGTAGATTTCATTTATTCTTCTAGAATTATTTCATTTCATTCTTTTAAAAATAAATAAACATGTATTTGTTTTGTATCAAAGTAACGTAATTAAATGTTTTATGGCGACACTACATTTAGCACAAATATAGATGAATTTCTTTTTGTTTGACTCAACGATAAAAAATCTGTAAAATTATTCCCCACTGAACGCAGAATATAGAAAGAAAGAATGTATTTCCTTTTGAATATTTAATGTATGCCCGTGTTACGTACGGATTCAAAAGGTTAACCACGAATCATTTTAGTTCCGGGAACGGAGAACTAGACGAGAGAGAAATTTCTTTCAGCTTCTGCTATGCAAATATTTATTTCGATACAAAGTTTCAACCACGAAATATATACGAGACTCGCATATCAGGTACATAAATTAAGTATATTTTTTAATACATAAATTCTCTTAATTAAAGCATTGTATTTTAATTAAAGCATTGTATCATTATATTTTTTTGATAAAAAACATACTCAAGTATATGAGTAATCTTGTGAATATTCACGATCTCGTGATCATTTTACGGATTAGACAACAATGTAGTTGATAAAAGAATTCAGTGATTCTGAATCAGTCCTGATATAAATGGATCAAAGTAAAACAAAACCCTCGACGAGAACCAATTTTGAGTACAACGAGGAGAAAAAAACGTACACGCATTTGTGGTACTGTGAAAACGGGTAAAACGACTGGAGATTGCCGAGCAACTGCCGCCATCGGTGCTATTGAAGGCTCTAAAATGTTACTCTGATGACTTAACTGGAAACTCTAAAACCAGTTCCCAATAACCTTTTGCGGTGAGTCGAGCGACGCGACAAAGCAGAGAAAAACGCGCGGCTGCGTCGGATAAAGCACAGAGGCCGGGTATTTATTGCCGCATGAAACGTAATACGGGATGCATTATTAAGATTGCGCCGACGCAGAAATGAAATATTCAGTTCCGTCGATGTGATCCTTCTGATTCTGTTTGTTGCGAGCCTGCGAGCAGATTTATCATCATCCTTCGTGGATTACGTAAAAAATTGCTTGACTACCTTACTTTCATAAAGAAGAATTTAAATTATTAAGATTTCTCGTATCATTTTTAAACTTTCGATGTCATTTAAATTTGAATCCTGCTGCGTGCCTTGAATTTTTGAATTTCACTCTTGCTTTCATTTTAGTAAACGAGAAAGATTCGTGCTATTTTAAGAAAATATTTAAAATAATAACTAAACTGGATATAATTTAAGATAACCATAATAATAAGTTTTCTATATTCTGTTGACAAATTTGCGAGATATTTTTCAATGTTAAAGAAATACAAACTGGCTCGAAAATAGTAGAAAAAACGCAGCGGAATTAATTGAGCGTAAGTAATACATGCAAGGTGAGTTCATTCCTTTTGTAACTATTAAAGCGGTTCTGAGAAATCAGCTGTTTCTACTAGCTCCTTAATTTGTATTTTTATTATCAGAAGAAACGTTGAAAATGAGAAAATGAGTCAAGTGTTTGCATTTGCACGCTTGCACTTCGCTTAGAAAGTGACGGTTGCGCTGTTTTGTTGTCTTTTAGTGTTCTTCGCGATAGTTGATTCAAGACCAGCAAGAGAAACACTAGAAGGAATTTGTAGCGTTAAAAAGTTAAAGTGGAACGTTCCGAAGAAATTGTGTTGCAGTAGTTCTGTGTGGAAGTACTATGTATTAAAAATGATGTATTTGATATAAAAGCTGAGTAATACAAATAGCGCCGACTATTTATAACTAATGGGAAATGGTTAGGATCGATAAAATAATCGATATAAAAATGAACGTTTAAGTACCTGAATCGATGAGCGGTTCTACACAATTTCTGAAGTCGTTAAGAGCCACGTAATTATTTCCACCCAAGGAATGTGTAAAAATGATACACATGTTACATATATTAAATGATATACATATCTGGTGATGATTCACATAATAGTATTTAAGGTAGCGAAATTTATGGCCACAGCAGGATCATCATTATACACCACCTAACAGGACGATTCGTTCAAGTGGAACAACATTGTAGCCAATCTCTCGTAGCATGCAAGTTACCCCGTACAGAGAAGGTTGAAGGTCAGCCTTTCAAAGAAAAGTAAATTGCACGACAGTGTCGTTTTCTAAAGCTACAGAAATGCCAGTGCTTTCAATACTTTGCATAGGTCAAGGATCGTGTCCCATGTAAAACATTTAGATTCCGCTGTTTCGAGCTACAATCTGCATTTTTAATTGTTCTTACGTCGTTTATATCCTTTCCTCTACGTTTCTCTAAATTTTTTATTATTCCTCCTATGCGAACTTCGAATATCACAGCAACAGTACAAGTGCATACAAGTAATAACATTATTGGCTTGGTTCCATATGAAACAGTAAGAATAGCGATTCATCGTCTGTTTTACGATCTTAGAGTTTCTATTCCGCAGAACTAGATAGACGAAAAAACGCAGGCGAAAAGATAAAATTTGATAATATTAAGCAACAAATAATGCGACAGATTATTGGAAACGAACGACTGTGCCGATATTACGTTCATATTTGTGAATTCGTGAAATAGAATTCAAGGTTGTTAGAGCGAGCAAAAGTATGAAATATTAGTAACGCAACTTTACAATTACATTAATTTACGCAAATACATCGCTTACAAGCACCTGAACACGCCTCTACCATATTCAAAACAATGAATTTGCAAAAGTGGCTACGTAATACTGCAACAATAGATTACGACATGCAAAGTCTTTATCTTAACGAAATCGACCTTGTGCAAGAATTAGCGCGAAAGAACGAACAACCTGGCATATTTCGCGCGGACACGAGCATCTGCATGAAACACCGAACATTGTAAAATTCCATCAAAGTGTAAGTAACGACCACACTTTTAATATTATGCGAAGAAAAAATCATTCTTCGATGAAAACGGAGAAAAGAAATGGATGAAAAATCGCGAACAGATATATCGTTTCAGCACTCGGTTACATCCAGAGTAACGGAAAATATCAAGAACGTGATTAATAAGCTAGCGTGCACGTTTCGGTGAAGAGTCTGGCACCGGGTCAAGTATACACGCGAGGCCGTTGAGAGAAAGGGAGAAAGAGGGAAGAAGATTCCGCGATGCAAAGTCATAGGTTAAGCATTGTGGTGTGTACACACGGTAGAAACACAACTACCACGAGCGCAAGGGTGAAAGTTTACCCTGACAGTCGATTCTCTCTCGCACGTGGTCATGCGATTCACCATAAGCGTCGATATAACTTTCCGAGGATGCGCCTTCGGGCTAGTTTCTATGCGGGATGCAGCTGTTTCTACGCGTCCAGCTCATTGAATCGCTGGCCCGATGCTTTCTAAATAAACAGCAAACATCGAAGGCAGAATAACTTCGAAAACTATGCATTATACATATACGATTTTGTAATTTTTTATAGCTTAAATATATTTATAACTTAAATCTGTTAATGGCCAGATTAATTCTATAACACTGAACTGCTCTTTCTTGTTGTAATATCTATTTTTATAGTCTTGTAATAAGCGAACGTGTAACTATAACATATGAGAAATCCTTAATAGCTAAAAGTATAGTTTATTAGATTTAGTAAAAAACATTTGGAAAAAGCGGGAGATTAATTTTATTCCGTCAGTCTTGATGAAATCCAATGTTACATTCGGACGAATACCCATTTTGAAGTACAAACTAACAGGTTCTGACTCGGCTAGTATCTAATTACTCACTTTGTAACTAATGGCTAAGGTCATCTTTATCCCACCAAATACTAATTCCACGTTTAAAAATCTCACTCGAAATAGAGAGGATTTATCTTAACAGCGTCTATTGCGTATTATGTGTTATATTCTGTACTCTTAAACTTCTTACTGTTATAAGTAAACCGACGCATTTAAGAATAACATCTATACAAACAAGATAGTATTTATCGCTTAAATTTTGTATTTCTTATTTAAATCATACGCGAACCCACTGCTAATATTAACTATCTTTCAAAATGCTCGAAGAACTGATAGGTACGCTTAAACGAATAATATGAAAATTCATAAGCAAATCATGCCCGAGGATCTTCGCGTAAATCTCTTCAATTAAAGAGGCCACGTCGTGACTCTCCGGCAAGCAGGATAAAATCATCTCGTTTTCCCACAAACTCCGAACTTTCCCAGAGGAGCACACACCGACAGCTATATACCGATCGCTATCGATCGGCCATCGTACGAGATCTAATCACGTTCTAACAATCACAGGTCTCGGCTCTCGTCGGACTGGTCGAAAGCACACCTGCGGCCTCGTCATTGTGTGGAAATGATTACGCGGAAGACACCTGGTATTCCTGCGTCACATAATGCGCCGCCAGTAAACAGTGCGCCATAGATGTCGCGCGTACGTGGTCCTGGAATGTGGTTCTCGGCGTCGAGTCGACGCTGCTGCCAAACGTTTTATCGGTTAATTACTGGAGGTGCCTAATTAATTAAGTGCCATCGTCCTCGCAGCACATTTGCTTAATTGCACCGCTCACTCTCCCGGTTAACGAACGTTTTCTACACGATTTCTTAATCACTCGCTAAATCTTGCGAACTGAGACGTACGTTTTTACTTCAGTAGGATGTCATGTCTCTTCCCATGTCTGACCTTGATTAATAATTTTTTTCTTTCATACTTCAATCTATTTATTATTTATATGTTACGCTATTGTTTCGTAGTCCTAGTTTTAATAGAATAGTTTCAAACTTTCTAGATCATGGCTACACTGTGTATTAATGTTCTTGGATGCTCTGATTTTATCGAAGTCGATACCAAGTCCATAGGAATAAGGGTAATAACAAGAAGTTGGCAGGTTTTGATCCTAGCAGTTGCCAAATATTGTATCTGTGATTTATGTTATGAAACCTTTTTCCTCTTTGTTCCTTACTTTTATTTTTTACTAATTTCTATCATTTTTTACTCGACTCTAAGTTTAACTCACAAGCTCAAGTAACGTCTGAAGGATTACCTTACACAACTTGGTCTTCCTCCAATGGCTCGTAAAGCATAGTTATTCGAATGTTTTTGCGAACCGCTGTACACTGCAACAACTCTTTTTGGTTGCGATAGTTTCAATCTTTTATATACAGATCATTAGGCCTAGTCATGCATAAACGATAATAGACACATTACAGTAAGTATACGTACGTACGCTTTCAACAATTGATTACTCACTTTGCGCGGGCGTATATACGCTCTCCGTAACGAGGTGATTAAAACCAAACAACTCTAAAGTTCGTTTTGCTTTTACATAATTTCTCCTCCGCTGATCCAATCGAACGTTTACAACTTAACTTCCCAGCAACCACTCACACTCTTTCCTTTAATTCACGCAGCCAGTCGGCCATGCATCAGTGTCTCATAGAGGCGCGTTTAATTTAAACGCGTTCGTCGCGATTAATACTCGATCGTCCCTAGGGGACTCCTAGCTTGTGTTTCGAATGCTGCGCGCAGATGTATCGGCAAGCGATTCGAGCAAAAAGAAAGGAAACGCGAAACGGTCCGTGCTCTGGGATACGTGCGCGGATACGTACCGCACGACGGCTTCGGTTTTAATCTTACTTATACCGGGATTCGATAGAATTAATGGCCACGCCTCGTAGCAGGCGCAATCCCTCGATTTCCGGGACCACGGCCCCGGAAAGGATTCTTCCTACGTGTTGGAGGCAGGGCCGACGCACTCGTGACCACTGGATATATTCAGGTTGGAATGTACATGAGAAGGCAAATAGCAGATGGCGATCGCGATCGTCCATGAGGAAGGGGAACGGTTCTCGTTAGGGTAGGACGAAAAGTCGACGATGAGGTCCATGAGGTTAAGCACAAAGTTAATTAACGTTTTACGAATTCATTTAAGAACTTTGATTCGTTAGATGCGCCCTTCTGGTCCATTTTATTATGTCTTACTGTTTGCATAAAGCATTTTTGCTCGATTATGCTCGTAAAGAAGACTGGTAAGGTTTAGCTGTTAAGTCCTGGAACATCTTGTACATAACATCTTTTATGTTGTTGAATCTTAATTTTAATAAAGTAGATTCGCATAAAGTATTCATTCGTAATAAATTTGTTTTAAAAGTATCGATCACAGTTTCAACGACGAAGTTTAATACCACGAAGGTAATTCTCGTTCTATCTTAATTTTTAATCTCATCCGATCATGTGCAATATCTTTATAACATAGAAAGAGATGCTGTAAACTCGTTCATAAAAAGATGAACATGAGTAATTGCGCATACATATGATATTTGGATATGAAAGTTCGACTCATGTAATGCCAATAGTAGGTCGAAGAAACTCATGTAATCGTAGAGATTCACAGGATGCAGCCAGCAATCAATAAATTCAGACGTTTTGTAACAGTTACGTGATTGCTGATAACCATAAAATTATGCTTTCCTGTTTTTTCCCTGGATATACTGGGAGAAAGTTGCCGTTTCGAGAAAGCGGTAATCCCGTCCCTTTTTTTCTTCTCAGACAAATCGAAGGTTTCGCGATTTCGTCGTTGCTACGAAAGCGTTCCGTTGCAGGTGAAGCATTTACGTAATCGCGAAATATGTAATTAAGTAATTTAACTTGCAATCCGTCTCCCGATCGGGAACAAGTGAATCGAAAGGTTTCTCGTCTCGAGTATTTTACATTCAGATTATGTAAACGAACGAACAAAGTCGACCGGTCGCGTGACTAAACTTTTTATATTTTTCAAAGACGCGACAAGATGGTCGATGGACACCTGTTCCCGTCTTGGAACGTTCATTAGAAGTTCAATTTGTGTAATCACATTTTTATTCAGCAATCGTGCTATACCGATACTCGTTTGCCAGTTTCACTCGCTATTGCTGTTGCAACTGTTGCAAATCACTTTCAACGGTAATAGATAGGAAGCCGTATCGAAACTGGTTTGATTAGTGAAAACAGTTTTCACCGTGTGGCTGTTTCGACCGACTCTTTTGCATTTCGTAATTTGCCATGCCTCCGCTATTAATTAGATACATTCGTTTGACGTTTGTGATTTATACGTTGAATCACGGAAAGAAGTTCTCTTCTGCAAGAACTTATTTCTCCAAATGTGATTGATCGTGTCATAGTAACGTATTTATATCTCAATAAATGTAATGGATAATTAAACTTTAACAAAATAAGTAGATACTCTATCCGCGTTTAGAATTAGAATAAGTTTAAACAATAAGAGACAAAAATATATTCGTTCTCTAAAGCGGCATTTAATAAAAATTTCGTTAGTTACAGCAGTATACGCAATGGACATAGTTATCTCTTTTATTGTAAGTGGAGATTCATAATTTCATCGATCGATATCTTAACGGACAAGAATGAATTATAATCCTGTATAGAGGCACTAAATCTATCGACATACAATATAATATTCCAAATGTATTTATAAATTTACTTGGAAATATCTAATATACGTAGGTTACATAATTAACATTTTGTTTCATAGCTCTCTCTATTTCCTATCAACCATATAACTATATTTCAAGCTGATAAGATTTATTGCAGTTTATCTTTCACAGTTGCAAATAATCAGTGTATCTTATTTTTATGTGGCGCACCCTCTCGACAAATACGATTTCAATTAAAGTAACCGTAGCCTGGAATTTTACTGTCTCTTACGTGTGATCGTGTCGGTATTGAACGAAACGTTACGTAACGACCTGCCTTGTACAAGATTCAAAGAGACCTGGTATTCGACGGAGGGTTCAGCTTTCTCTCCGTGCGAACTTATTGCTCGTAACGTTTTAACGAGACCAACGCGAAACGTCTTCCAGTGTCGAGAAACGTTGCACGTTATCTAACGAAGATTGTCGCGTTTTTATATTTGAATATTTTCTCCTATTTCATTGCAATTCTAAGAAATCAGGAATTCTAATTTCTAACCGGGCCCATGTGATGTGTCCATAGAAATCAAAGACATAAATACGAAGGCTGTGGTCTTTCTATTGGAGTTAAAACATTATCGTTTCGTAATATCTAAGGATTCAATTCCTGAATATAAACGGAACCTGTTCAAAATTATTCAAGAGATGTTCTCCGAACTCAATCAGTTGTAGGTATAAATCACACTTAAAGATACCGCTTTGTCTGCTTTATTAACATACGCAACTTGTTTTACTATCGGTTCCGCTGTTCGGCTAGCCGAGGCGACAGTCAAGATCGCCAAAAAACCTAGAATTTCTACGAGTCTCAGATGTATACATACGGTTAATCTGTAACGTCCACCCGGAAATTGTGACTATTTCTCAAGATTGGTACTTTGAAAAGCTGAGCAACCTGCTGCGACTTGCATATGTTGAACATAAATTTACGGTGGACGGTGGGCAGCCACCTGCGATACGCGTGACCGCGTGACGAAGCACGCGTGAAACCGCGTCGATCGCGAAATTATCGAACGATGAAACGGTTCTCTTCCGGGTATCACGTGACACGGTTTGACCAGCGAGGATACACGCCTTTTGCCGCTAGATTTATTTGACGCATTCACGAGATGTTTTCGTAGGGCGACCCGTACTATACTCGGGAAGTTGCTTCTTTTCAGACGTTTTGTGCAACCACGTGCAATTCATGCTGCGTTGCGTGCTTACACGGGAAGTTAAGACCGCGGTTATACGTGAATCACTTTTGTATCCTATTATAATGTAATGGGAATTGGTTAATAAAATTTTTGTTTTATTTTCATATGGTTAAGAGAATTTATACTTTTTAAATATTTCATTCAATTTTAGCCCTTATATAACGTGTTGTTGCTAACACAGCGATAAATATTTTGACTTTGTTTTCATTGATAATAAATGGAAAAAGAAGAGAAAGCTAGTATATAAATAAATTCAAAGAGCACAGGCAGAGAATTTGATAAACAATATTTGAGATTCAATATATTATTTCTCAGTACTATAGCTATACCAAATTGATCGTAGAATTAGATATTATGTATTTTGCACTTTATTGATATGATTCACATTTCGTAGAAAAATCAAGTCAAGATCAATCAAGGTTTAGTTTGTTGATTTATTCGAAGACTGGATTCCTTCCTTGGACTAACTAATTATTGCAACAAAGTGCACCTAGGAGTAAACACATTTATGCGTCTTAATCGCAAAAAGGACAACACGTACTGTTTCCGTATATCGTTAACGACGACATACACGTTCCGTGTTTATTACGAGTACTTCCGCCATACACGCAGCGATCTTCTTTATCGTAATTAATTATGGATGAGCTTAAACTGATACATTTGCTCGTCGCTAGAATGAGAGTGTAAAACAAGTCGATATCGAATCGGTGTATATGCATCCTGCGTATTTTTGCATGAATGTATAAACACATCGGCAGTTTACAAAAAAAAAAAAAAAATACAAAAGAAAGGTTTTTCCTTCTACAGAATGATTATTATGTAAAGAATGCATCAGAAATAAATAAGTCAAAGAAAAACGAGGAAATCGTAACTTGGTCATAATGTCAAGATTTTTGCGTGTTTCATGAACGAGTGTTGTGTCGCGGAACAATGCCTGGCTCGCTTCACAGTGCACCGTTAGTAATTTTCCCTGAGAGTCGATTCTTTGAACTGTCCTTTGTCACTGGCGGTGTACGATGAGATCTTTTATCGATTCCGCGAAAACATCTCGAAATGACCTTAATAGGCACAAAAAATGCGAAAATAATGCCGAGGTAATTACCGCGTTCGAGCATACTAGAGCCCTGGATGGCAATTCTGTGTTCTTCAACATTTTTCAGCGAGATGATGTATCATCCCTTTGCCGATAATCTTAGTAATTTATGTTAATTATTTGATTGAAAATTCCCTCATGCTCTTTCTTTCTCTGGATAATTTTATAATTTTAATAACATGATAATATCACATATCAGTAGGAGCCTCTTGCACAAAAACTTGTATAACTTGATCCTTGTCAATTAATAACAGAAATAGTAATATTATTAACATTAATAGCTCAAAAATTAATATTTGTCTATCGCTTATATAACCTAAAAATCAAATATGACTATAAACTGGCTTGCAACTTCTAAACTTGTAGAGCCTCGTTTATTTTATTGATCCTATCGTGCAAGAGAATGTATTAGTAATTATCACTTGTAAAATTTCGCTGTTTAATATTAATTCGATTGTACAAAAGACTTCAGGTATTTTAATATGTATGTATTTATATACGTATATTGTATATGCTTATAGTCGGTAGCATACGTTTGGAAAATTTACGTGCGTTAATTCAATTAAAAGAAATCATTGATTAAGAAATGATGAAAATACTGAAGTATGATTTTTTTTTAATATGGTATCAAATAATGTACGCATATACAGAAAGATCTAATACATCGACTGCTATCAGACATCTTGTTTCATCACAAACTACATACTTTGAAATGTTATAGCTAGTATATAAGGAATATTTGCTTTCCATTAATATAACATGGTTTTCAGCATTTGTTTTAGTTGTATTGAAGGAAAGTGTAATGAAATTCAATCTTTAAACTATCATCTTATATCTTGGCATATAGAGTGAAAAAAGTGAAGTTTAGGTGTGGCAGTCAATGTGTTAAATCCAAATAAAAATAAAACATACCTCATATAAGTAGTAGCATAGATATGTAGTTTTATTTGCAATCCCTCCTTATCTACACACACACAAACACATGCACGCGCCCGTCAAAGTTCGTCAGTCACGAATAAATTTACGCGGATGATGGAATTTACAGGGAACCGTTCGCGGGAAACATTCCGTTCTGACATGAATGGTGGTCCCCTAAAGCTCGCACCACAATTAATATTACAGGAAGTCGTCGAAGGGGATACATGTTCCTTAACGAACAAGTTTGCCCGTGGATATCTCGAATAATGCGCGTTTCAAATAACAAGCAGCGCAACGCGTTAGATGACTGAACTGAGCACTGAACTCTATTTACATAGAGACATTAATTAGAAAATTATAGTTTGTCGCGTTGGCGTAGTGTGTCGGAAGGACTCGATAGAGGGCTCGTGCGGGCTTAACGACTTGCCTAAGTAGACACTCTACGTGTTTTTAGTTTTATGCACATGTGTACGCGCCGGAAGATGGTGGGTTCGTTTGAACATCGATGCTGTGCACGTAAATTATTTCGGATAGGTAAAACTTTTATAGTGCCTATAATTTAACGTTTACATACTGTTTTTATCAGTGTAGTTATTTGTACTTGTAGAAAACTCGTAAAATATTTGTGTTCTTGAAACAAAGTGCAATGTCTTATATTGACAATGTATTGTGACTTCTCACTTTCAAAACTTGTTTATAACGTATACCTAGTGATAACGTTTGGTTTCAATTCTTCAAGCAGGGTTGAATTCTATGTGAGTAACTAAGACACTAAATAATAACAATTCATCATATATTTGTAAATTTTCCGTTACATGACTCTGTTTAGATACATTTTTGGCAAAATCACATTTCATGCAATGCAAGATATTATATATCAGTCGATCTGTTTTAAGTAGATTATAGAAATAGCGAAATGATAATCTTCGTATTATACTCAATTTTTCAACAATGGCAGACATATTGATTGTACTTTAACCAATGGAAACCACATCTTTTCTATATGATTTTTCTTAGTTAAGATATAACAAAACATCCCATCAATTACTAATTTTCAATAAGAATAGAAAAGGGAAATAGTAAATGCTTGGATTAAATAGATTTCCAGGTGCCTAACAACTAATGTAGCTAATGTAGCCAATGTAGCTAGTATATCGAACGAATCGACTATAATACAAAAATTATTATAGTGAAATATTTTAATAATAATAATTTTCTGGAAAATAGTGTTGGTATTTCCGTAATCTACGTCTTGAAACATGATATAACGAGTTAACCCACAATTACGAGAAAAGAATTACAGTTGTCATCAAAATTAGTTACATTTCGAATAAACTTTGTAGACTGACTTGTACAATAATTTACCAACTGATAGTGTTATTGAATTGACAAATTGTAGGTTATAGACTTTAAGTAGTATAATCAGAGAAAAGGAGGGAAAGAGAGAGAGAGAGAGAGAGAGAGAGATGACTCGCAATTCATTATCAAACTTGTTAATGATATAAAAAATAATTTATTAGTTGTAATTTGTTATTTCTAAAATTTCACTAATAATATTAATTTAATTGTACGAACGAATCCTAGTGTTATGTTTAAAACGATTCGAACTTCTACATTAGCATGCAATTTATAACGTTATGCACATAGGAGCTTTTCGAGTGACGCGAATCGTAAAACGTTCAGAAAGTTCGTTGACTCACGAAACCATAATGTTCTCCATTTGATAGTTGCGTTGGTAAGGGGACAGACCTCTTTGTTGATCGCGAGGTCATTGGACCAAGGCCGGTCCTACCTGCGTTTGTATTCCTACATAGCTGGGATGTATAACATGTCTATCCCTACCGCGTTACAGGGTGTCCGCAAAGTATCACCGACGCCCACTCGACCTTTAAGAGATGGTCTTTTCGTGCGCTCGTGACCGTATACGACACACGACAACGAGGTCGTTGCTTCGTGCCATTGTGCTCTTTCGTGGGATCGAATGGGCTCGTATTTATAGGTTAGGCCATGGCACCGAACGCCTACAGGTGTCAAATATATATGGCCGTGTTAAGTTTCAATGGATACGATCACAGTAGATGGAGACACATGAAACTTTGTTGAGCTGATTTCCGCGATAATAGACACTCGCTTGCCAATTTCAATTTAGTTAGGAATTACGATTATCCCACAATACTTTATGCAGTAGTAAAATTGTACTATTTTAATAGGTAGGTTGTGGATTTGTATCAAATGAAATAGAAGTTTTTATAAATTCGATTTTTATACGGCACTCGTTCATGACATGTATGTTAATTCAACAAAACTTCATTCCTTAAGAGTCAGTAATTAAGAGTTAATTATTTTTGTATTACTTTTTATTCTATATAATAATCTAATAATAATAATATTCTATATAATAATATAACATGTTGTTACAATAACTCATAGAATTTTTGTACATGTTTCTACTTAAATATGATATACGATATTGTTACAGGTATTCTAAATCAATTTACATAAATACACGTGTAATTCATGTCAGTATGATTTTTAATTTTAATTATTAAGCACATGTTTCTGAAAAACGTTTATCAAATCGATAATTCATTGTATTTAAATGATCGTGGGAACCGAGTTTGTAGCATTACGTTCACATACAAAAAGTCGTGATACACTGGTGCAATATCGTGAAGTAATTGTTCTGAACCAGACATGCTGACATTTCGTGCTTGCTTTTTAGTCGGAAGTACAGTATTCTTTGTAGAGAAAATTTTAAGTGATAGATGATAGACACACGTACATGAGAATAATAAATATCCTATAGAAAGCCACTATAAAAATTACAGACCCTTTCTAAAATATCTATCATTTTAACGCACTTAATTTAGCTTAAAAACCCCAATATGTAAGTTGTCTTATTTATATTTTTTAATAATGCCACATTCACGTAAATTCTACACTATTCTACACAAATTCCATGTTATTCTGCGTCACTATACAAATCAATTAATACAAATAACACCTTGCCATAGCGCCTCAATTTCTTCATACGGTTCTAGAATCTAAATGAAGGAACGAGTAATAACGACAATATGTTGATGTTCCTTCAGTTTGCGGAACTGATCATTACTCCAAAAGTACTTTTTTTCGACGCTCAGCCGGAATATTAATTTCTGCTCCCAACGCAGTTGCAGTCAAATACATAAGGTTAACGAGCCGACACGTTTATCATTGGTGCACGCTCCAGATGATACGGCTCGAAGCGTGACGGAATTGATCGCAACGGCTCTCGCGGAATTTATACGACGCTCTGGCTACGATGAGTTATTGGCTTTTGCAAAATGATCCTCGGGTCCTCCGTTCGATGTTCCGCGCGCGATTCTACGCTTTACGACGTGCCAGGTTTCAAGCCCGTCGGTGATAGTCTGTTCCGGCTACAGCACGCCGCTATCGTCGTTACAGAGGTTACGGTCCGCCAAGATTTTTCCTCGAAATCCGTTTGAGCTTGCAAAGTGTACAGAAGAGGGCTGACTACAGCAACGCGTAATGCTTGCATTATACCGAGTAATACGCGAATGAAGATTCAAGAATGGGGAAGCGCTGCCTCTGTCCGCCTCTGTACAGCCGTTATTGCCGTTGTTATTGTTGGCCCGAGGTGCAATGCCTTCGTCATTCTTCCCGATGCATTTCCTACTTCTGCACTTTGCCTCGGTACCGTTCCATGCTACCACCTGTTCTGGATGCTGTACTTCTTTTATTCATTGTTAGGTAAGTTAGGATTTTTCGGCTGCGAAAGGTCTACCAGAATGCTGTTCTACTTTGGATATTTAAAGGTTGATCAAGTGATTAGAAACGAAGAATGTTCTCGCTTTAGCATACTAGATATGTGTAGCGGCATTTGACAGCAACTAGGACCGGACGACAGCAGCGCAGTGATTAGCACCTTGGGTTACGAACGTTCAGGACCCAGGTGTTCAAATCCCGTAGTCCGGTTTTCCTTTCCACGACGTGCTTTACAAAATGCAGAAGAAACAAAAGACACGAATTCAATCCGTGCAAGTCTTCGGACACAAAAAAAAAGAGAAAGAAAAAAAGCAGCAGTACCTCCACAGCGACGTCTATACCAGCAGCACTATCACCATAGCATATCCACCTCATATGTATAGATGGGTGTAGACGTTTTTTTAATGTTATAAGAAAATCATATCATTGAAAGGAGAAATTACGCATACCAATAACGTTTCTGTCATATTTTCGTCAAATTTGAGAAGTTTTTTGATAATAGAAAAATACGGTCTGGTTGAAAGTGAACCGAAGCTCTTATCAGGATCTGTGACTCCGTCGGTGGTTCTGAAATCTGGGGAACGATATTTCTGAGGAATCAAATTACAATCACATTCATGATATAAAGTTGGAATGTATATTGATTTGTAAAGTAGTCTTATAATCTCATCGTGTAGAACTCGATATTTTTTAACCTTCGTAGATCAGAGATTCCTATATGTTTACAAAATATGCAACTTCTATGCACGCTGCTGTTTTACTTCTGTTTTTTAGATGAAAGATTTCGGTATCAGGTTACGTCGTATTTAATACATTAGCTAGAAATATTGAATGTATAAATTACGAAAACAATATATGTCATAGTCATTGTATAAATTCCCAAATACAACATTTGAAAATCTCACAGTGTTTCAAGATTTTATAACATTTCTTGCCGTGAAAAGTTTCGGTAATAAATTTCTGAACAACAGGATATCTAAACGACTCTACCATAAAGGACAAATGCAAATCGATGTCACTATTTTTCATTCTGTTTTCCCCGTTGCTCGATGTATACGGTGTAGCAGATAGCAATGTTGACTCATCCAAACAACGTTATATTTATTAGCAGTGTGGTACGTGTAGCTACATCGCATGACACGTGCGTTTTACGGAAGCGTACGCCTATTATTCCGCGAATTCCAATTTACAACTGGGCGTCTAAGCAGAGCCATATGTTAATTTAAATTCCACCCTGTTAAGATTAACGAAAAAACGAGAAAGTAGCTTGTTTTAACAGAATCGCGAACTATCGTTCGTGGTCCGTTTTTAACCAGCCTTTAGTAGTTTGGATTATTGAAGAAGGCAAATAACTTCATTAGTTTCTACGTGTTTTCTATAATATGATACTCGTTACTAAGCAACCGAGTTAATTATCTTCGATTCTTTCTTCAGTTTATTTGCGGAATCAATTAGCGTTAATGATAAGGAGCATCGAGCTAATTTCCAGCTAATTTGCTCGAACTCTTGTATACCCTATAAGGGGACCTATATTCTTCTGGATTCCTGAATAATTCCCTTACTGAGGAAGGTTAAGTCGGACAGTTTACAGGAGTTCGATGCATATGTAAATATATAAAATGAGTCACCAGATTTCTTTATTTGTATTATGTTATGTCAGAAAATATAACCGTTTTTTTTATACATACTGCTTATTGGTGCTTTTATTTGTAAAACGAGAATTCTTTTATCATATGGCGATTTAGGTCAAATCACACAATTTTCATACAAGAGATTTCTTTAAACTAAGGAAATTAGAAAAATGTTTAAAAAAACACAAATGAGACATTTTGTTATTTAGAGAGAAGAATGAACCTACAGAACGAAGTTACTGATTAATATTGATCTAAAAACATTCCGTTTCTTTTTCATTTGTCTAAAAGCTCATCATCTGTTTCACATCGGTATTCCTCTAGATATCCTCATTTTATTTCTTATCCATTTTTATTTAAAAATTCCCCGCGAAGAATAGCAGTCGATTGAAAATTGTTTTGTCCGTCTCTCATCAATATTCGTTCAAAAACTCCCTTTTCTTTTAACATCAACATACGGCCAAAAATTTGTCTCTTTCGTTCAATGCTTTACGGTATCGATATTTCGTACGATCAAAATCGCTCTGAGGTAGAATTGTTCCGTGGACAGACGCCAAGTAAGGATCTATCGCTCTTTAAGGTCCGATCTCCTGCAGGTTAAGCGGTCGCTTGGCTTTATAGGTAGTCCGCGTGCTACGCAGGAGGCGTGAGCCATGAACTGATCTATCGGCTTGAAAAGAGCGACTCGGCGAGTCGGAAGAGGGATCGGCGCACGTTGCACGGCCGGCAATGCTAACACAATCGCCACCGATGATCGCGGCGATGATGTTAATCGAGTTACCGACCAAGCCGGTAGCTTACTGTCCCGCGCGCGCATGCGCCGCACGTTGATGCACGTTTCACGAGAAACTTATCCGTAATTACTGATAATCGACGCGTTTATTTCTTACAGGCACTGACGGAATAAAGTTCAATGCGTACTAGAAAATTCGAATTAAATGCAACATTCACTTTATAGAATATGAATGCTACTAATAATATATGATGGATTCGTTCATTTTACATGCCAAGTATTCAGTGTTCAGAAGCTTGTGAAAAATTGTGTTCTTTCCGTATTCCGTTTGATATCGTATTATGTAATATCACGTATAGAGAAAAAGCACAGACTCATTTTGTTCTAAATTAAGTTACTAGCTATGTGTTACTGTAGTACATATTTATGAACTTTATCAGAATGACCCAGTTAATTTCATGAACTGACATTTGCAATTCTCACATGTTCCTCGATAGCTACAAGCACAATAGGGCAATAAAATCCCCGTTCAAATACTTTCACCGTGTCAGTATCTAGCAAAAAATGAGGGTAAACACCTCAAGTACCCAAGTTTGTCTTACATTAGTATATTGACTACTAGTTACTTTCAAAAATTCCTTTAGAAAAATCTATACGAACAAATTCATTCGTTACTGAATTCATTACTGAATTGTAGCAAATGTGCAAATACTTATGGATAATAGTATGGACAAAGTTTAATCACGATCATCTTTCAATTCTTATCACAAAATAAATAAAAAATTACTGATTTTTATACATTGTTGAAGTAAGTCATTTGTAGTTATTATATAGAACAGTTCCTACGTGTCCATTATCACGACCGGCATACTTCAAATCCGATGGACTGACGATAGAGATAAAGATGTGGCGGCACTCGACGACAATGTATATCGCTGAAGTGCCTAATGAACCATCAACATCCCAACGGTCCTTCCACCGAAGGTTCTAGAAGAAAGAGCACGTGGCAACGATCGCGGACGCCAGCAAATGCATGGACGGTGGGGATGTTGAGGGATGACAAAAGAAAGTAATCGGATCCGATCGAAAGTAAAATCATAAGAGTCAGCTTAGAAAGTCACGCCTACAGTTCGGAAGTAGATTGTAAAGTGTATTGATGTTAGAAAAAAATAAAGTTTTCTTTTTTTATTTTTCACCTCAAATTCCTTTTTTATTTTGTTATTTTACGTGACACCATCATGGTTTATTAGAAAAAAAACAATGTTATTTGTAATTGTTATATAGAACTAGTCTAATATCATTGGTTAATAATGTAAAAATCGACAGAAATTTTGCAGCCACTCAATGGTATAATCAACTAACGAACTGTGAAATGTAAGCATAACGCGGCTAATATTTATATACTTCGCTGCTGGTATTTAGTCATCACACCTTCGAAACGATTGACATTATGCAAATAATGTTGGATTTTCGCCTGTCTCGAGCGGCACCGACGAGTGTTTGTACAGCCTTTGGAACAGAAATTACGTCATTCTAAGCGACTGAGTGTGGTCGATTCCGTCCGAATCGTTTTGTTCAGTCAGGTAGGTCTATTCCTAAATGAACACAGATGATTGCCATGAAGCGACATTGGTGACGCGTTGTCATTGCAGTTAACTTCGTTTGCCGAGTTAACGATAAAACGTCCTCCGTTAAAACGTTGCAATTTAACGCGTGGATTACCTTGTGGCGCGATAAAAGGGACGTAACGTAGAATAATGGGACAATAAGCGTTGAACATGGTGAATCGTTTATTTGTGGTACGAGGTAAATGGAGTTTCATGGCAGAAAATTCGTATATTAATTTATATTACGAGTATATTATCACATTCACTTGATTCGTTCAACGACAATAATACAATTCAATATACGACACTACACGCCTTTATTATTCGCATTAATTTATACAGTTGGAGGTTAATAACACGTGTTCATAGGTTTTCTATGTTACTGACAGGATGATAATATGCTAATGATTTTTTAATAGAACCTTCCGTTACTCGGCTTTCGACTATACGTTTTGTGTTTATTTCTATAAACTGTTAAAAAAATATTTATTTTATGAACTTATAGGAATGTTCGTGAGAAGTTTCACTTTTATTTGGTGAAAATCTCAAATGCAAAATGTGAGGCCAAGACTAACATGCTTATGTATTCAAGATAAGAAACAGAAGAAAATAATTTCCTATGATTCAATGTGTTAAAGTGAATTTCTAGAATTTAATGTTACTTTGTCATAAAATTGAGAATGAAATAAGAGAAATAGTTAAATTCCGAGAAATTAGCAACGTTCAATTGTGAAACGTTAAACTCATATGGATATTGGACATTTTTAAAAATCGCCCTTTGAACTATGTTAAATCAAATTAGATTGTGTAAAAAGGAAATCGGATATTTTTTTTCTGAACTCTATTTCATTAAAATCGTGTAAAACCTGAACCAGCTATATATATTGCTATCCCAATATTATTTAAATTATTTAATATCATCGAAGAACAAATTTGTACGATTATAGCTTCTAAAATTGTATCATAAAATTTACACAGAGGCTTAAAATCAGATCGATAATTATGAAGTATCAGTTGTAAAAATTGGTATCATCGAACGAAAACATGTCGTTAGAAATTTACGCCATGAAAACAAGATTTACCAGTGAATTCGTTGCTTTATTGGATATTTATTATGTGGTGTACAGGGTATCTGCGTTATATTCCGATGGTTTTTCAATCCAGTGATTTATACTAGGAAACTTCTAACGGTTCTATGTTAGATATATAGTAAGTAAGATACACCGAGTGGACAGACACGTCTCGCTTCAATTTAGCTTTATACGCGATTAGAAATCGATAGAGAGTCCAGTTGACTTATCTCGAGGATCGTTCTAGGGTGTTACTTTGTACAGGCCCTGTAATTTATCTTTGTGTCCGTCGATAGTTCTCATCCAACTCTATACTGTAAACTGTATTTACGCTTCAATATATTAAACAATGAATGTCTTTGATTTTTTCACCGTTAAAATGATTTAAATACAATTATTTTATGATAATTTTTATATTTCAATCAATTTGCGAGATATCCTTTGAACTTCTGTTTCCAAATTTGTTTAGCAAGATAGTTGTTTTATACAAATTATTTTTATACATTCTAATAAAGCATTGACCTTTATCTATCTTCCGGCGTCGATATTCTACCTAACCACCACGCGAATCATAAAAACGCAAACGATACACGTAAATGAAAGAAGGGAAAGGACAGCTTAGCCTTTTTCCATCATTCTCATAGCATTTGCATAACCATAACACGTCAACATTGTATACTAAAAGATGTAGTCACGCAACTCGACGCTACCTCAAGGCTAGAATTATCTTTGCACGATTTAACAAGCAGTAGCCTGATTTCAAAACACAGATTTTACTTTGTCGGTGTGCACTAACTTGCAGTTTCGTAGAATAAGTTTCAAAATAATTTGTCGCTTTTTTTGAAAATCTTCTTTGAATTGTGTCATTTTTTAATCACCTCTTTAATTTAGATACATTTGTGTTACTCTATTAATTCTCCCTAATAAGTCACCTACCTCTTGCTTTTTGCGCGTGTGTCGCGTCAACAATGGTGTATCCGGGACAGCTGTGGTCGAAGTACATCATTGTCTTAGGGTGTGTAAACTCGTGTGGTCGCGGTCTGATGTTACGTGATACGAGCTGTGCGGTACATTGACCACTCGTGCAGTACGAAGTACTGGACAACGCGTTTCCAGTTTGGTAGCCTGTATACTGACTTAAGCTCACTTCAATAGAGCGTGTGCTGCGATATTCGTTTTCTGTTGACACCGCCGCGCCGATGCCCTCGATATGCAATCGTGTTTGTTAATATTAACACATTCGAGAGCGACAGCATGGCATATATATTATATGGTATTCCGCTATAATGACCGACGACAACACATACATGTCATCAGTATTTTTAATCAATACTCAACAATTACAATTATAAGTATAAATTACAAGACAATTACAAGTATAAATAACGTTTATATCTATTATATACATGTTATACCTATAATTTCCTCATGCATGAAACAAATATCATTTTGCTTGTTTATCTTCCTAAAATTTTAATTAAAACGCGGGTGACATACATTTGTTTTTAAATAAAAATTGTCGAAAACGTTTTCTTTCTACTTTTACATCCACAGTTTCACTTATTTTTTAATTATAATTGCAGAAAAGTTTTCAGTCATTCGATAGAGTTTTGTTCGAAATCATCGTTCAGAGTCACTCTCGAACGTGTTAAGGGAAGTTCACATCATTAACAAATTATAGGCTGAAGAGACTATATATGTTGTAATTTGAATAAGCTATGGAGAATGGGCGATTTGAAGCAGACGATAATGTACGAAGCGCGTATTAAGATAATTTTATAGGGATGTTTAAGAATGATCGAGAATTATTAGTTATGATTTGGTTCGATTTGAATAATTGGTAGGTTTGAAAAGTGCGATAAAGTATTCAGGAGGTTGGACTGGCATTTAACGTTCCTTCGATTGCGAATTGAATTATAAGTGCACCTTTCCTCTGTCATCCCAACCTGAACAGTGTTTGTATCTGCGATAGAAGTCTGCTTGTATGCTGACTTTAACCTTCCAATTCTCATAACTTCGTTTATGAAGCAACATGGAAAATTTTGCTAATTTCTATGTGTATTACTCGTCAAATATTCTATGCGCTCCTCGATCCTTTCCCTTCATAAGCAAGAAGAACATTCTGAAATAATCCACAACGGATTAACGTTACATTCGTGCACAAACGCATTCCCCTTTCAACACAATAAACATCGTGTTCTATTCAAACGCTCATAACATCTCGACATAAATTTACAACCGCGAGGCCGCGGTAAATGTTAAAAGCCCGAACCGCCCTGTCCTTACAAGAATCGAACCGAACAATTAACCGTTCGTAGAGGTAACAACGCGTTCCTGCGTTGTGTAAACGCCTTTATTCCGCGGTCGTAGTAGACGCATTGGCTACCATCGGCGCATTCTCTCGGAGCGACATATTTATGAGCACTTCGTCAAGGTTCGAGTTTTCCTAGACCGGTCCTTCTTCCACTTCGTGAGCCATCCTCGTCGCGTGCTCCTTCCTGACAATCATCGGTCGATCCTTCTTCATTTATCCGCAGCGTTGCTGCTGGCCCAGGACAAAGCGCGAACTGCGCATCTCCTAGGAATTCACCTGGAAAGTAAAGGTTACACCGGCAGCAAATTGTCGTTGATTAATCGCGCGTTTCGCGTGAAAGGTATTTTGTCGTGACCGGACGCGAGCTTTCATGCACCGGTCTCTGGGGTGGAGAGAGGTCGCGTTCGAGAAGATGATGAACGGGGAAGAGCATCGTGTCAATACGATGTAATAGAAAACAAGTATTGTCTTCTGACGTCTAGCGATATTTTTAGTCGTGTAATGTGTCGCGTATGGAATAAATGATCAGGGGATTGCATTGTACAGACTGTATTATGCAATTGTAGTTTTTAAATTGTTGAGGATATTACGACGAACTCCATCAGGTACTGGTGAAATCAAACGATTTCATATAACACATCGTGTGAAGTATAAACTATTTTTGCATTCTATATAATCAGAGAATCAACTTTAATTATTCTAAATGCAAGAATTTGTTAACGTTCCTACGTTTGAATGGATAGCTATTTTATAAAGTGAAAGTTAAAATACACATACCGTAACATACTAGTTACGGACGAAACATATTTCGAGTTATCTGTTTCTTTCATTTTGAGGACAATCGAATTAGAGAAGAAGGTATCTGGTGCAACTGAATTAACTTCGTTATTTCTCATAAATCCTACATATACCTTTGTCCGTTATATTAAATCAGTCAAAGCCACATGTATATTAACTTGCATTCAATATCTTCGACTGAAAAAGCCCAATTTTATAATTTTAAAGTCTTTAAATCCTGTAAAACCCTTTCCTTTCGCCATCATCAACAATTCACGCTGTCTTCACTCGTGTACCATAATCCTCCTTGCCATCCACCCAACATCTAGCATCACCTTTAGCATAACCACGAATGCGCGCGAAAGAGTGCTTCACCTTTAAACCTCTCAGATTAGCGATTCCCGGCTTCGAGCCTTGGCTCTTTTAATAGGTTGTACGTCTTCGTAAGCGTAGAATTACGCGGATTATTGCCGAGGCTAATGTCAGGTGTGAATGTCAGGCGAAACGCACGAAAGCCAATGGCACGGCTTTTTCACCGCAAGAGCGCGCCTCGTATACAATCGGGGGAAGCCACGCGCTGTGCCACGTGCGTGCAATTACGCCGCGAAACCCATATGATTTAATCGTTTGTGTGCACGCGTGTCGTTACGAACGATTCGTTCGTGTCACTACAAATTTAAGTCAGTTAAATCGGAGCTCCTTAGATTTCTCTCATTTCACATGGAAACTGGTCGTGTCTCCTGAGTTGTTAATAGAGCATGCGCTTATAAACAGGCCTTGCGGGAAGTTTTTGGATCAATTAGCATTAATATATCCTAGGTTTGCGATTTGAAATTAAAATGAAAATAAAGATTTGAAATACAGAATCACTTCAATTATTTTAGTTGAAGAGAGAGAAAGAGAGAGAGAGAGAGGGGGAGAGAGAGAGAGAAATAAAATTTGAATATTCTGAAAAAGGAGCTTGTAGGTCTATGGCAAATAATAAGTAATATAAGTACCGAGTGTATTTTTTAATCGAGTAGTTAAATTATTATAAAATTTTCATTTATTTCATAAATATAAAATGAACGAAGTTCTTTAAAAGCTATTATAATTATCATTTCAAACGTAGCTATTAACTATAAATAAAACGTGCGACGCAATTCACTCAATTCATCCTATAGATGTTTTTCTCAGAAAGTTTCTCGGTTATAAATTTCCTCATGCGTAGCATTTGAAGAGAATTTTTATTTTGTCACGTATATAATCTATAGTTGTTCAAGATTTTCGTAACTTTCCTACTTTCCATATCGTTTCAGTTTTTTATCTCTCTCTTTCATGGTAAAATTACTCTTTCCTATGATCAGATACTTGTAATTTTCTTTAATTATTGCCTATGCTCTGCTCCACGGTAACTTCCTGCGACGACAGAAGATGATGACATAACTGTACTCGTCGAGTCGTGCAGATAGTCACTTGTCCACACAGTTGCCTGTTTCTGTTTTTGTTGTTCGGAAAGGGTACGCATAACCGTGCGTGATCATAATTTCGGTGTAAACTGGATACAAGCGCAGGAAGTATCTGCCTCCGAGTTCTGCTATTAAGTTCTGCTTATTCGTTTGTCTGATCAGATTTCTCTTAGTGCTCCGATGTTACTTAAACCTGTTAATGCGAATCAAAACTTTTAGAAATCGTATATGAACAAAAACTGTAGTTTTGAATTTAGCTAATGCTTTTATAGCTTTTAGTTCAAAGAGCAAATTATTAATCTTAATCTACGTAAACACTTTTTGTAAATGGTATCTTTTAAGTAGTTAGTATATTATAGAGACATGTTCAGATAGTTCTATTTCTTAAAATTCTTTCATGAAAGCTATTGTCCAATTTTTTGAATGAAAGTAAGCAGTTTAACTGTTTCACTCTGTATCTTACGTATTGCATTAAAAAATATTATTAAGTAATTACATGATAAATATATTTTTATCCGTATAAAAATATGTACAAAAAGTAACAATAATTTAATATATTCTAACTATTATACTATTCGGATAGCTTAATCCTTAAAAGTCTTTTTAATAACAAAAGTTTTGGAACGTTCACATAAAAATCACTGTAATTTAATATTTCACAACCAAGAATATCTTCGTATATCGTAATAATCATCCTCTTGAGACAACCTGCATTCCCAATAACAGGTCAGAGATCACCTTCCAGTACCAGTCCTTGATCCCGTTCTCGCGATACGATCGATTAACGAGCATCCGCATTTTTGCCGCACGCATTCCCGTGTACTTCTATACCGCGTGCTTTCTCGTGCGATCCGTAGTTGCATAACGCTCGATGAAATACGTAATAATCTTTGCTGCATGACGCGAGTCGATCGAGTGTCGAGCGTATCACAGAATACGTAGATACTTATATCCCTTTCGATTCGTATGCAGACGGTCTCGTCATCGATAGTTAGGCATTTTCGTTGCTCGTCAAAGAATAGAGAAAGAGCGGAGTCCACTTCCAGGCTCGGAGGCGCGCGCGAGTGCCCACGCCCTTCCGACACAATGATTTCCTATCGGACATGCAAACTCTGACTTACGTGTCAGTCGATGGATAGGTTTCCGCAATAAGGAAGCGAACGTTATGATCGATCTTTCAGCCCTGACAATGCACGCGGATTATGTCTGATGACCGTCGCTTCCCTTCTTTCTCTCTTCTCTTCTCCGATGTTTCTTCTTTCTCTCGCAATCAGTCAGGTTCAACCGACTGGAACTATGTACAGAAAAATAGTAGAAAAAAAGTATTCCGTTGAAATACTCTATCGAATACGTTAGTCGTTTTGATAAAGTATCTACATTAGATGATTATATTCGAGATTAATCGTGTATAACACTCTGGTTTCCTGCCGATACGCTCCGATGATACCGCGAGCAAAGTCTCGTTTCGTTTCTCTCCGCTTCGAGAACGGTTAGGATACGTCTTACTGTATTTATTTCCCCCTCCTGTTACCCGAGCATCTCGTCCGTTACCGTGGGAGAATGAGCCTGGAATTATGTAAAACGAAAAATCACTAGAAAACATAATCGATAGAGGAGATAGCGAAAGTCCCTCGTTTAATAATTCGCGCCATCTCAGTTTGCTCTTGCGCCCAGAGGGCGCGAGTGAACTGGATGCGATTGCGCCTGCGCAGGCTATAAGAATCCGAAGAATTTTTGGCGTGTTCCGAAATACTTGGCAGGCTTGTCGCAGCAGGGGCCGTAGCGTCTGTTATCGAGATCGTGCTTGATAAATCGATAATCTTGCGAAACCATAGCTTGACAGCGGCTCTGGTCCCCGGTTGGGCGTGTAGGTACAGTTATCGGACGGGGGATTCACCCGGAGGATGTGCTTCCTTGACGTACATTACATACGTGCACCGCACCGTGGACAAGAGTTACGTCAAGTACATACGTTCAGGAAGAGTCGCGGTCACGGTGGTTACGTAACAGAAAAGAGAGGAAAGAAACGGTGGAGAGGAGAACGAGGGAGAAGTTAGCGGAAAAACGCGTGCATCGCATTATGTAGCGAGAAACGCGTATCGCCGCCGCGGGAACGTAATCGTACGTGCACGTTGATTCGCGTAAAGGACACGCTCGCGTGTATATGGAGATGTGCACCGTACATGGGATGACACAGTGCACGTGTATAGCGCTACAGACCGGTGTGTGCATGCGCATGCACGCGTGCACGCTTCTCGACACAACACGTGCGCGTAACGTGAGAACTTTGTCTTCTTTTCGATCTCACCTCCCGTTTTAGTCGCCATTTCCTTGGGTGGACACGGTCCCGTGCCATGTAACAGGACTTTCGGGGACCGCGGCTATTTATGACAGTCCCGTGTAATGTGTTGCATAAAATGAAACGGAATTTCCACGGGATTTGGTGTCGTTCCTATGGCATACCCGCCAGTATCCTATACGTATATGGGGGTAATTGTTTTTATGCGAATTATGGGCTAGTATATAGGAACTGGAGAGAAGAATTGGATAGATGTTGGGAAAGATGTATGGTCCGTGTCCTTATTGGGACGAAGTCGGATGAAAATAGTTTTTGTATAAATCATTTCTCTATAGTTTGATGCTTTATACAATTCTATGAATGCAAATTTTTATAAACAATCTTGGTAGTACTTATAAGTTAGTTGTGCATATAAATGTATAAGTATACTACTTATTTGCATATTTGTGCAATTTAGCGTATACGCGTTATTTTTAAGTAATCGTTGTAGGCCTAATATAGTTTCTACAAATAATTAAGAAGAATGTATTGATTTAAAACATTATAAAGTATTATAGGATGGAAAATACGAGATGAAAATTTAATTTTGGAGAGAAAAGTGAAAAGTGTTGTAAAGAGAAACATTATTGTCAAAAAATTATTTGTACGATGGTAATAAAAAAGTTTGAATTAAAAGCGCAGGAGTGTTGCATTCGTGATAATTTATCTATTATTTCAGTTTGATGTCGGTTTTATATTTATAGAAATTAAATTAAATTTTTTAAGTTCGCCATTTATAATCATCCACAGATATCTGCACAGATGTTGTAACTGTTCAAATTCCTAGATTTTGCACTACGATCTCCAACATTTCTTTCTTCTTTGTACGTCTGTCTTGACGCCGAGTCGTCACTTCCGGTGACGTGAATTAAAACGGTACTGGTCCAAAGCATGAAAGTCGGACACAACCGAATCTTATTGTTAGCTCGTGACTATTGCATGATACAATATCCTGTTCGTGTACTCATTTGTGTTTTATTCAAGAAGACAATCGGCCAAGGCGCCATTTTGGGAGAGTTTTAAACAAAAGAGTAATTTCGCAAGAAACGATACAGGTAGCTGCTTAATCATTTTAAAGCTGTGCAATTTTCTAAGCAAATAATTTCCCTAAAATAAAAATAACGTATATCATCTCATATATTTTACAACTTATTTTTAAAATACTTGCACATTTGTCAGCATACCTTTTCCTTTCAAAATGCTAATCTATACAAATATCTTGTCTATATCTTTTTTGTACAATTTCTTGTATGTATAGTTGCATTTTGTTGTTATCGATCGTACCGTCAAGATACCGATATCGATCGTCTAGCCTTCTAGACGATCATACATAACTAGTGCAGTTGGCAATGCATTAAAACCTTAGAACGCAATCTCGTTCCTCCTGGTAGACCAGACATGCTCAAGCAAGCTTTCCTCTAACAAATATTCCGATCATTTATTCCTGTTCCGCGTACCGTCGTACGGTCCCATTACAATTTCATGGTTTTAAGACAAATGGAGATATTTAGGTCGTTCACCACGTAGGTATAGCGAACAGGATGCATCGGTCGAATGTATTCGTTCAGAACGCGCACGAAGAAGTAGCCGCCTAAAGGTTTGGTTAACGCGACCGTTCCGTCAAGGACAAGGTGGAAATGAGGTAGTTTGTATTCTTCGACAATCTCGTGCATGCGTCAGCTACCCTTTTTCGAAACAAAACGTTGAAAAGCATCAACCTCGAGCCTCTGTTCTGCCTCCTTCTCTTCCCTCAAATATTTCTTCTGTAGTTCTCTCTTTATCATTCTTTGTTCTTTTATTCTTGCGTCGACTCTCGTGATATCCGTTTTACTTGATTCACGATGAAAGGGTTGAATTGTTTATAGGACAGTAGGAATTCAAATTCCAGAGTGTTCTGAAGTTGAAAACAAGATGAATAACATATTCGCTAGAGTTAGACATTTTGCCTGTAAATAAAGTATAGTTAGCCTTTTTATAAATGTTCTTTGAAAATTGATTATAGATTACAGCACGGATTTTAACTCAATAATAGTTTTCATAATAAAATATAATAATATTATAATATATACTCAGTATATATAGTTAATATAACATATAGTTATAAGTTATAATATAAAATATATAATAGTAAGATAATCTAACAGTTTCCAGTTAAAGTTTGACCTGAGTACAAATATTACCTATTATACAACTCTGTAATAGTCATCGTAACCAAGACATACGTATCTGAATATATGATTCATCTTTTCAAAACCAAAGAAGCTTAAACTTTCCTTTATAATATACATCATCGATACAACAATAAATATTCCAAAGGCAGAGCAACTCTCTCTTTCGACCGTGTCTCTCAAACAACTCTGTCCATTACTCCCCTTCAGGCTACTCCGCTGCTTTTAAATTAAAAGCATTTCGGTGGAAAATAAAATCGAAGTCGTGTAGTACATTAACAACAGACTTTTACGAAGTCCTCGCGACCTGTTGCCACTCGGAGTAATTTTTCTTGTTGGCGTCGAAAGGTCTATCGCGACACAATGTCCAAATGGGCCTCTTTGTCGTTGTCGTGGCCGTCGATGGCTTACGTAATTTTTTGTTCGACACGCTAACGCTGCGGCTTAATATCGAGCAGCTTGTTCATGCGCCGACGCACCGGAAATGTTGTAACGTGGGATGACGCCAATGGATAACCTTGTTGCCATCATTATGCGGTGACTCGAGATGGCTGCGCGCTGTTTGCTTACCGTCTCTCATTGTGCATCGTTGCTGGCTCTGAATGGAAGGCAGTTTAAATAATGCTCGAGCCGTCGCACGTCTAACCATTAATCATCCGCCGGAAGAATTGCTCGAGGATTTGTTTATAATTATGTTGCTGAGCATTGGTAACTTGACGTTGTTTGGCTGTGAATTGTCGAGCATGTTTGATCGGTTCTTGTTGAGTTAGAAGAAAGATCCTAGGTTTTTAGCGAGAGACACGAGGAAATGTGTTTTACGACGGTGGGTAATGAAAACTTATACAAATTGAGCATGACTCTGTAAAAATTTTTGGTAGGAAAAGTAAATGATAATCACGTATCTTGCAATAATATGTTATTTGTAGTTGTTAGTATAGGCGTTAATAGCAGTCTGCTTCTATACAAGTATGAAATTATAATGCACAACTACTGTTACTTTCCTTGATTCCAACTATCTACGATATTTATTCTATTTGACATAAAATTGCGCAAGAGAAGCGTAATCCGTAACTTGTCGATCTACCATTGGTCGACTAGTTGTAAATTACCGTGCAGAAGAGTTCAGGAAGCGTAGCAGGAAGCAAATAAAACTAGTGTACAAATCTTCAAATCGATCAGTCAGGTAAAGGAATGTGGCGCCGTTCGGAATCCAGAGTGCTGGATATTTAATTACCACGGCGATACACATTCCGTCACGAACGATCGGATTTCATTTAGAGGAGTTACGTTAACTGTTGCAAAGGTGCGCGCACGTGTGTGTAGGCGTTATCGATCAAGCCCTCCGGGTGTCGGTGCTTTTTACGCCGGCTATTACTCCGACCGTATTTCATTCGATGTATTTGCGGTTGTCGTTGATAAACGATACAGTTGTATTAACCCCCTTAAAGTACGACGAGTCTTGAGCTTCTCGTCGTTGCTCGATGCAGCGGTGTTAATAACTGGTTGCACCATCGCGGCGTGGCCGCGGACGCGTAACTATTGCGTAACGCAGAAACGAAAGCGGCCGATATTGGCAACGGCAGCGCCTGATAGCCTTTGTAATTCCAGGGGTACGAGCATTTTTATTGCACCCCTGTTGCGTTCGTAGAGTTTCAAGCACCGTTACAGAAGTTGATTATTATTTACGCAAGTCGGGTATTGGTTCATTCAAATTGTGCGGTAAATATAGCGGTAGATATATATGAATTGGCTGTTGCATCATGGAAAATAGTGGACAGGTATTCGAAATTGCAACGGCGAAATTTGTTATCGCTAATTTATTTTGGTTTCGCTGACTTGAGAATGGAGTGTTGCTGAAGTTTACTTAACCTTTTCACAGTGTAGCCCAGGAGAGATTCGGCTAAGCCGATAAATACACATGTAATACAATAAACTTCACATCTTAAATGTCATCATACATAATGCAATTATTAATGTTTGTTTCTCATAAAAAGTCGTAAAAGTAGAAACTTGTTGTATCCGATTGCACGATAATATATTAACTGTAATAACATGGTATTAAAAAGTTGACAAGTTGTAAGTTACAGGACTCCTGTTGTATAAACAGTTTTTGTAAGTTCACAATTTCATGCTAAATAAGGCAATGAGATGACGACTGTCATTCGTGAAATTTAACTGTAGACTTTTATACGTCCGCTATGCATGCGAGTGTATCAGCACTGATAACTTGTAATTTGTCGCTTATAAAACTTCGCTAATAATCGTACACTAATAATAATTGTAAATATATAATCGGAAGAACTGAGAATGACATAAATTCCATACATTTTTGACGAAATCTAATTCCTCGTAACTGCAAATTCATCTAACTTCCCGATATGTAAGTTCCCATATCAGACACGCAGCATCTCTAAATAACCGTGACTTCAACAGGATAGTCTATTCAAGTTCCTCTCTGTTCAATGACTCGCCCAAGTCAGGCATCTGCGGTCCCAATTTAGAACAGTACCTGTCGCAACGGGGAGTGATCGAATCTAATCAAGTGGGCAGAATCTATGGTGTCGTACGGTGACGCACAATAGATCAGTATATGTCGTGGTCGGTATCCACTCGACTATGGACCGTACAATAATAATTCTGCCGACACACCTGACCCTCGTTAATGCGTTGCTCAATCTCTCCACCGTACGGCGAAACCCTTCACCTACTTCACCTCCCGACCTACACAACGCTCCTAGCCGTCTCTTTGTGCGTAGTGATTTTTCGTTGGAACAATATTGCTTATAGAAAATGCTTACTATGTAGGTGTTTTCATTCGTATTGTCAATGGAAAGTCGAAAGAAAATACTCACGAAAGCAATAAATAAGTCTAGATTCTTTAAGCAATGATCGATGTGTGCTTATATGAATTTCGAGTAATACGAATACATGTTTGATTGTTTCGAACGAAAGATATAGTTATATTGTCATCTTTATCGAAGTTTTGCTATTGAAACTCCAATTTCTTCACCCAGAAGCGATTATCGAATCTATAATATTCCGTGACGAAGAAAGTAAATCTGACATGTCCGGACCAGGTCGATGGAATTCTACTTTTCTGGTATGCGTTTGAACACGTTCAATATACTACTTCGTAGGAATGCGAAGTCAATGAATATATAGTTGGAAATGAAAATTGAATGGCTTGGTGCAAGATTCGAAATACTTCGATGAAACGTTACACGTTTTTCTCTACGCGAAATCTTTATTGTATCGAATTGACGTGTGTTTTCCTTACAGACCTAAACAGACTACCGTTATTTATCTTCTTACGCTTATCGCTTGTATACTAATCCTGATAAATACGTGAAATATCAACGATATTTAAGTACCCATCATCTTCGTGAGTACAAACACATCGAAGACTACCTACGGTTATCTTTTTCTCGTAATTCTGAGCGCCTGTAAATATCTTGACAACATTTCAGACACACTGCCCGTGTCTAATACGCGTTGTACGAGACGCGATGCACACGGTGCAATTATAGTTTAACTTAACGCACGGACGATCGTACGCACACTCGCGCGTCGGATTAAACACGCATTCTGCTCGGTACGGAATGTCCACATGGAAAACACGTATCTGCACGGATTAGAGACTGCGAAACGAACTGCTCTTGTCACCTGAAAACGTTTTGCACTGAAACACGAAAGTCGAAGGCGGATATCTCATTACGACCGATGTCGTTTTCACCTGTATTTTCTGTTACTCCTTTTTTAGCATATTTGTTGACCAACGCGAATCTCGTGCATTTCTAAAGAAATAGGAAGACGATTTAACTTGTACCATGCAAACTCTCATATTCAAAAGCTTGGAATGTCTTTTATTTTTTGGTCGAAACAAATTTGCTCGTATACTTTTCTGGAAAACGAGAATATTACATACCGGGGCTTCGTGTAATTCCTTGACTCTTTTCGAGTGTGAATTATAAACTTTATTCCAACACCTTGCAATAATACAATGAAATCAAATATACACTATTCTGTTCAATAATCTTCTACTATGTGTTGCGTAATGCTATTATTTCATCCGTGTAGAATTTCTATTGTTCCTGAAGAAAAACGTGATCTGAGAAAGGTTTGAAACTTATCCAACAATCCAATATATAAATGTAACTTTCATTTTTAAATACAAGGTGTCTCGACAATCATTGCCAGTTGATTACAATATAGTATGTATATATATGTATATACTTATAATTTTCTTTTCGAAAACTTATCTACCGTGGGAAATCAAATGTATTTACTATATATATACACACCCGTTATATTTTACTGTTACTATTATTACTCGCGAGTTATTCGTTAGAAACTTAAAAAATAATTCGCGTTCAATGATTCCTTCGTTATGCAAATTAGTGTTGGGTTACCGCGCGTTAGGCGATCGTATTATCAGGGGATATCGAGTTTGCTTGCAGAGAGCGCGCGCGCCTTTGAATAACCGTACCAGTACATTCTAACGGTACGGGTAACAATAATAATAAGCCTGTTTTATCGCGTCTCCGTGTTTTATCCTGTGGCGATGAATTCGGAACGCGGATGGTGTCATCCAACGCGAATCGGTTGAAGCGTGTAGGCTGAGGAAAAATCGGAAAATTATACATTCTCCCGTTCGCGTATAAGGACGGTGAGAGGATCTTGAGAATCAGGTCACGAGGGTTTGCGAGTTGATGGCTAAACTATTTATGTGTATTACACTTCATCAATGGTGTCACGGGGAGGTTCACCTTTGCTCGATGCCCACACCTCGTATCGTAATGCTGGACAAGTGACTATTATTTTATATTTATCGTTGGCCGTATGATAATAGAACAGTGACGATATTAGGATCCCTTTGTATAGTGATCTACTAAGTAATAATATTAGTGGATATTGTAGTATCGTGGAAATTAAGATATCAGTTTTTTCCCGATTACTTACAATTTATTAATAGTGAATTAAATATACAAATATAAATTGGACAGAAAACGATGTTTGTTTAACTGAAACTAAATGCGATATTCGTATCTATATCAAATAACTTTACAGTTATTTGGCAACTCTCGTCACAACGAATCTAACACACACTCTCTCTCTCTAGCAACTCTAACAACTGAAAACTCGATCAATTCTCTCAACTCTACTCTTCGATGTCTCGATCAACTCTGACTCTCGCAACACACTCACTTTTCGACTCACATACTCTGACCTCTCGGTCGTCCCTCCTCGAAACACGAAACCGTCCTTCTGCTCTAACGTTGTTTGTTGTTTTTTTCATATCTCTGTAAGAACTAGGTGACTTCAGTTACATAGGCGCTCTTAAATGTAAACGAACCACAGAAGGACGACGTACGCGGTTTTTTCTAATTTCAACCGACCTCTAATTCAAATTACTTGACGATATTACAATATTACGAGCTGTAAGTTACAACAAGCTATAAGTAGAATTTTGAAGTTATAGATTAAATCACTATTATTCTTAGCATATTTTACCAACGTTTATAGCAAACTGTTTGGTGCAGATAAGATTCTTGTAAAAGTTCCGTTTAAAATGCAAAGGTACTCCGTTTAAGGTCAATTGTGGCCTGTTTCAGCCGTTTTAGGATCGGTGTTCCCATTCTTAGAAGGAAATTGTGGCTTTCGTCCGCATTTAGAAAGAATGAACGATGCAGCGTTTTTCAAAGTTTTGGTCATATTTGGAACAATAATACCTTGTGCGATCCATATGTTGTAACTATTTCCATTTACCAACCAGAAAGTAATTCGTGTAACACATTCTCGTTAGTCAATATTCTTCGAATTCAATGCGCTTATACGATTATCGTTTTTTGCATGTATCCTTGTTGTAGTCAATTCGTATTACAACGAAGAAGCGAAATTATATTTACGAAATTTTAACAAACTACCGAACAAACAAAATACGAATCACTCGTAAAAAATATATCGTGTGAAAATCCACTAAATCCAAATTTTTAAAGAACGTTGGAAGATGCGTATTACAGATAGCTGCTCGTTAAAGGAAAGCGAGAAAACGGAAATAAGTACTCGATTTTTCTGTCGACTTGTACCCGCATTGCTATCGAGCAACGTCACTCGATGATACATATCTGCTGAAGTATTATATCATGCAACTTTTCAGAACAGTGCGTCATTCCAGTTTCGTTGGAACAATCGTATTGTTTTCACCTGTACATTGCAGCAATCTTTCCAACGTACAATGCGAATGTTCCGCATAATTCACGATACTTGGCTTGTATCTCTTACCTTTAATTGCCTCTATCGAGCGACTGAAATTTCTATAAAAATCTATATCGTGGATTTCCAGTATGGTGGCATGATGGCTTTGGCCGGGCTTACGAAATAGAACTCACGTTATTTTTCGCGCAAGGAAAACTAAGAACCGTATCTTCGGATCGATCGTAGTGTTACGAATGAATGTTGAAAGTATAATAGCGCAATATTCGCGTTGAGCGTCGGGCATGCGAAACGTCGGCCCCTTTTGTCCCGTGTAATCGAGAAGAAGGTGGCCCGATTTCTCTGAGTCACTTGTGAAAAAGCGAATTCCTCGGCAATGGTGTTATTCGTTCGAGAAAACTTGCTATTCAGAGATTTATGGGGTACTTACAAACGGAGCGTGACGTTTCACGAGAATTGGCAAACAGTTCGAGGGAACGACGTGCTTTTTGACTAAATGACAGACTAAAGCTTCCACAAGTTCTCGATAGACTGGTATTGGACGGGTTACTTAGAAATTGTAACGTTTTCTAGAGAATATTGTGATTTTCCTGTTCTTTTAGGAAAAGGGATATTTATCGAAGATTTGAACATTCTTTATTATGGAATGGGAAATAGAAAGTGAATTTTAAGTAATTGTAATTAAAACGACTTGTAATTGTAATTGTAATTAAAATCACTTGTAATTAAAATGTAACGAGCGAATCATAAGAGACAGGGTTCCAAAAAATTGCATAAGATTGAGAAACAACCCACCAAGCTTGTAATAAAAGCTTATTAACGACATTATTGAAATTATGAACGGTAGTAGTAAGTCAAACAACGTACACTGCTACAATCGGTAGCTTTTCTATCCCTTACGATTAAATTAAATCGTATTAAAATTTTCAGACAGTCCAAACTATACCGATATAGCTAATTTTATACGACATTAAATAACAGACACACCGTGAAATTAAACAATTTCTTAACATGCGCATTGCAAGTTCTTACAAGTGAAAATTTGCATGATTTAAGCTGTGTCATTTTATATAAGTTGTTAAGTTAACTTAAGTTGCGTCATTGAGCAATGGACGTCTAAGAAGTAGAGAATTTTTCTCGATAGCGATGCTGGCTTGGAAGGTCGAGGTTCACAGAACATCTTCCATCTCATCTGAATGAGAATCGGAAACGACGAAGAATTAGCAAAAAATTGAACGAAAGAAATAAATTAAAATAATCATATGTAAAACGTATAAGAAGTTATATAAAAAAGGAAATTGAAGGTGGAAACAGAAATACGCAGGAAGAACAGAGAATGGAAAAAATGAGCATAAATAATGGAGAAAACGGGCAAAAAGAAATTCAATGGATAATTTTAAACGAAGGTTAACGTTGATGATACTTAAGAGGTAGCTGCTTTCAATTCCTGTTACATTAGCATCGCAACAAGTGGGAGAATCCTAGCCAGCGGCAGATTTGGTAGCACACGATTTTCGGACGGCTACTGTTTACAATTCCGCGTAATAATGAACGTGCAAGGTGAAACGCACAGGAAGATGATAAAAGAAAGGATAGACGCGACCTCAAAACGAAGGTCAGGGCGTGTGTGTGAACACGTAATGCGAACCGTGTTCGTGCTGCACCCGTTTCCTTCGTGTCTGCACCGAAGGCCGCGTCTTGGACGATACGCTTTGCCAATATTTAATCCAATGAAGAATAACGGAGGAAGACGAGAAAATGGCGTAGAAAAAGATTAAATAAGTAGTTACTTTGATTTAGTAGATATTTATGATTATCATTAGAACTTTGAATAAAATTTCTTACCGTAATTTTTTTTTTGCTCTTTCATCAAGGATAACTTCGATAAATAGATTTCATTGTTAGTGAGATTTAGTATAGTAATAATGGTTGGAATAGCGGTAGTGAAATTAACAATTAACGTAATAATTAACATAAACAACGTATGAATTTCAGTATTTTAATTAGTATCGCTGTACTTACAAAAATCACTGAAAAAGAGATGCCAATACGTATTGCTAAATCAAAAAGTAACTATTTAAATACTTTGAGCTTCTATAATAGACCGAGTCTTTATTTTAAAAGGCATTTTAATAAAAAGTGTCTACAGAAAATATTGAACAACATTTCAAGAAAGGTGCGAGAAGACGTGTGATAATATTTGACATTTATCAATCAGGCTATCCGAAGGTTAGCAAGAAAGCGTTAAAGGAATTGTTAATTAGCGGCTTAAAAAAGACGTTAAAAAGATGTTAAAAAAGACTTATGTTCTCGAAGGCTTCTTCTTGAAATTGTTAATTGAGATTCTGCGCCGTGTACAATGCACACGTAGAATGAAAATCAACGAACGTTAATGAAGGAAGTTTATAAAGCACTAAATTGGAATACTAAACGATCTTTTCTATCAAGTTAACAGAAAAATCAACTATACGAAGAAATATCGAAACGATAACGAAGTTTTCAATATTAAAATGTATTTCTGTCAAGATTAAAACGTATCCAAATTTTATACGATTGTACGACACGATATATATAATAAATCATATAACAATCTGCAAAGTACGTATTAGCAAAATCAGAGCAATCGAAAAATACTGCTTAAAAATTCCTTAGAAGGAAATCATTTTTAACGAGGCAAGATTCTATTATAGTTATTCAATTGTCGATCGACACGGTGATCAATCACAACGTCAATCAATTATTGACTGACAATAGCGATTTCATCGATGGTGGAACATAATGTTAAGCTCTAACAAGCGCGGATTTCAATTAACCGGACGTATTGTTGGATACCATTCAAACGCCCAAAGTTGCTTCTCCGTTATGACGGTTCGAATAAATTTCTCTTGTGATAAACCTCATTGAACGGAACATCAGCAGATTCAAAGCCTACGTTTGTTACGATCGGACATATTGTTCGTATCAACTACACCGCCAGACGTTGCTCAAATATCACGAATAAAATATAAGAAAGAGATATCGTATCTACTAGGAGAAATGTATTCAAGTCGAAATTAATTCGAAGAAGATATCCCGTTACACAAAGTTTAAAACTTTTGTACAAGCTGCAAATTAGATCTAAAAAATAGTTGTAATTTGTATTTGATTATGAAATTGCGACTATATTAACTTTTTAAATATTTTCCTTTTAGTTTTCGTTCATTTCAGTTTTAATTTGCATCAAATTTGAAAGGAGGAAGGTCTCTCTGTTTGTAGAACAATATTTTCCCAATTTTGTTTGAAATCACAGAAGAGTTCGTTTCGTATTAAGCAATCGAAAGTAAAATCGTTATACCGAAAGCTGTAGCAGATATACTGTTATTTAATCTGTTACGCAATTTTATGAAACATAATAAATAATACTCAGTTCACGCTAGTGACGTATGGATTAAAGTTTGTTGAAAAGCCATTAACGCACTTACTTAAACGCTAACAAGTACGATACATGACAGAACTCTCTAAAATTCCAAAAGTTTCTCTACAAAAATGTTTCATTTAGGTCATCGTAATTGAATACATTCCAATTAACTGCTCTAATAAACTCTTCACTCCTATGTGACGACTCTTGCGACTCAGATTCAGTTCCATTGACTCGAGGCTTCCCTTCAATCCAGACACATCGTTTCCGTCAATCATGGTCTGAGAGTCGTGAATAAAGAGGAAGAAAGAGGCACAGCCGGCAGGAAGACGTATATTTAACCTTCTGGGTTGAAGTCAGTCTGGATCGAGCGCGTGTCCCTGATTACGGTGCAGCGACGTGGCTCGTCCTGATGCCGCATGCCGGCGGTCCGCCGGTTTCACGGAATGCGGCATGCAGCGTCTAGGAAGTCTCTAGGCTTCGTTGTGCTTTCTAGACGAGAAAGCGGCCTGTGTCGTCCCACGATTCCATGGAATCTTCTCGGAAACCGTTCTTAGATCAAGCAACGAGCGGCCCCGTGTTGCTCAAACGGACGATTTCATCCGGAAGAGGTGTCTAACTGGGCTACAGAAAGCGTTTCTTCCTCTTTTACCTCTGTTCAGTGACTAAGACTTCCTGTCTCACCTTTGTTTATCGGCGCGGGTTGAGTCGATGGGTCCAGGATTACGAAAGAGGACGTCTGTCGAGGATCGATTAAACTATTTTTGGACGTAATTGGTTTTAAAGTGTATTTCTTTTGGCTGAAATTAATATCGGCCTGGCTGGGTTCGGTTGAAATCTACCATTATAGTTTGCGAGAGTTCATTTGGTTTATTAGCTAATGTTCATCGTGTGAGCCTGAGTTCGGAGGAATTTGAACGTTTTTTTTTACGTTCGAATCATTAGGGGAACGGTCTTTGTAAAAAAATACATTTGAGAGGATCAACATTTCTAGCGTTAAGATTGATTGTTGTTATTTGATCGTGGTTATGGCGTTGTATCGAAAGGAATTGGCGAGAAATGAGAATATTTATGACACAAAAATGATTAAAAAATAACCACGTTTTGAATTCGAGTGTCCTTATGTAACTTATGTATAAGGTTACTTTTCAAGTCCAAAGAATCGAAGAAATATCTTCTGGTTGGACATCAAAGCTATTTTCTCTTTCTCGATCTTCTCATTCTTCCTTAATTATTTGATTAATCAGCAATTCACGAATATTTGATTCAAATCACACGACTAACAATCCAAATCAAATTTCCTAAGAACAATATCACACTTGCATTTACTACAAATATTTTCCTCGATGAAAGCTACAGTTTGTCTTTTCAAACTATTCAATATCTGCCTGAAACTTGAAAGACAGCTTCTTCGGCGTACAAGACATTATTTCCACAAAATCTAATCGACACGCTAAACGTCTTTCGTAACTGAAAGATTTACGGTCCATCGCGTGGACCTATCCTCCAAGTTTCCTTGACATCTTAATCCTCTTCGAAATTATGTCCGATACATCGTGTCCTTCGATACCGTGCAATTTTTGCTATTTTCTGTAGGCGAAAATAACAGGGATTATTCAAATGTTCGGCAGGAAGTCTCTCGGGATGAGCACGCTAACAAGCAAGATAATTAGCGGTCGATCGCGTTAAGTCGGATTAGGGATTAAGATTGCTTTCGGTTGTTCCATGGAACGCGCGTCCAAGGGATTATTAAATGGTATCTATCGTCTATCGTCAGATTTATAGGTCCACGTCGTTAATTCGGTAAATTATGAAACCGCTTCTGGAAGAAGGGAGCCAGCTCTCAGGGAGCGTTCTACTTCTTCCTTTCGGAAATGATTCATGAGTTTCTCGCTGAAAAGGCGTTCTTCGGGACCTTTTGGGACATGTTCATCCCAGGCCCCGGGGATATATCTCGTTTCGCGGTTGGATTTACAATTACCGCGACTGAAATGACTTTAATCGGGCTGGTTGCACGCGTCAGTCCCGGCACAGAGAGATTTACGAATCGCCGGTACACGGGGAATTTTAGGAAACGATTAAGACGATCGGATGGTCGGAGTTAATGGTGATTGATGATTGCGTTTAGGGCGCTAACTCCATGGCTCGACCTAACGAGCCGCCCTCCTCCCCTCTTCGTGCCTGCCGGCGAACAAGCTGACTCACCAAATTGTCAGTTATCGTCTGCTAAACAATCAAATGATCGGCCATTGATTGTTATTTAGACATCGTCATCCTCGTTATCGATGATCGTACGATGAGTGAACGAGACCATAGGAATTTTTCAATTTACGTACGTCGACAGGCTTGTGAGAATTTTATTTGAAATAGGAATGACAAATAACTATTTGAAATGATACATCGCTTCAGCTATTTTATTAATTTTTATCCGGTCTAATCTAATATTCAGTTCATTTTTGAAAAATATTTCTTCACCACGCGAAACATCAAATATTAAATCTATATTCCGACGAATTAGATTTTCACTATTTCTTTATTCCAATCAATACCACAGTTTGCAAGCAATATTTTATTCATATTTTATGTTTAAATTCTTAGTGATTCGAATCCACAAAAAAGATCGTCGAATCTTCTCACCGTTCCATACCAAACGTCTCTCCATTCTGTTTAATCCAATCTAAAGTCTGGAACCAAAGTCACGATCATTATTTGTCAGAATCGTGAAATCGGTATTAAAAGTATTATTAAATCCGTTGGGATGGTCGTCAATCCTTCACCGGCTGAAAGCCAGCAATCTTAGTCGCCATTCAATTAAACGTTTCCTCAAATCCATTATCAATGATACGCTAATAACGACGCAATTTATAACCGCAATTTCTCTCGATCGGCTATGGACCAATCAGCTAATACTTGGCGTAGAGCCGCTCTCGCCGTGGCTATTCTCTTTACACGGTCTCTTGACTCGTAACGACGTTCCGCACGATCTAACGAGGGGCCAAATATCCGAGGGGACGTTACGCCCTGGCCCTAGACAAAAAAGGGCCCCGAAAACCGCAGCCCGGTATTGGCCGGCCGGTCTCAACGTCCGAATTCCCTAATCTAGACACCGGACCAAGGGATCTTAAGTGGCGGCATAGGTGTATAATAGGGTTTGTGTCTGGCCCTTCGGGCTACTCTGTGAGTAGAACCTTCGAGCTTTACCTGCTCAAGGTTATTCGCGGATATTCCTCTCTATACCGTTTCACTGTTCGTTGTTTCTTTGTCATTTGAATGGAAATCTGAAATAAAGGTTCGAAGCACATCCGAGCCATTCGGTAGGTAACTCCACTCGTTGAAATCTTTGTTATTTTAATGTCAAAAGGCCTGGTTACCATTATTTTATATAAGTAGTGTTTTGTGCAGTTTTGACAAATGAACAGTTCAATTGGCACATTTTGGAAAAGAATGGTTTTGAAGTTACGCTGTATATAAGTTGTGATGAATTTCTCCTGTGCCTTGAACCCTTATTCCATCGAAAGAATCAACAGAATAGCTAGTGGCCGCTATTTTTATCCGATTTGATCTCGGTATTTTCGCACTAAAATCGAACAAAGTAATAACTATATAAATTTATACTAACTAAATAATAACAATATAAATTTTAAACATCTAACGTGCTTCTTGTATTCAATGTTACATCGCCTGCTGACGAAATATTTGTAACCTGTGTGTATTAAAACGATCGACGGGGACTGTAAAACCAGACTTTACTGTTAATTTAAATTTCACTAAAATGTGTTCAAAGTCAGACTTTGTATAATATATTTTATTCTATTTTGCATAGAGATGGAAAAAGGTTTATCGGCATTTATCGAGCTTGAAAAATATCTAAACTCTAATTGAAATAGATAGTGAAATATTATTGTACTTCGCTCTTTACAAGGACGAAAAGAAATTTATTTATGGGAGTTTGGAACTTTTTTTTCCTTGCACACAAAGACAACCGTATAGAACGAAAATTCTTAGCCACTGCTTTCGCCAGCGAATACCATCTAATGGATTCCACGCTGGTTAAATGTGAGCCTTTCGGGGCTGCATCCCGAGAGCCGACGAATTGGTTGCATGCTCGTTTCGAATCCAGCATCGTTCGCTAGACTGTGTTAGAGAATAGACTTAGGCGAGTTGGGGCTCGTTTAAAAATTCGTTCTGAACTGGACCGCCGTAATGCATCATTCTTGGACGGGCAAGTCGACTGTTAATTGAATCCTGGACGGATTTATGCGAACCGTAAATATGGCAAGTTAATCACACGGTGCTTAACGCATTACGCGTGAAAAGTCCTGAAGATGTACATTCGCGATAGTATTAACATGTAAATTTCTCCCCGGAGGAACCAGTTCGACATAATCGTAGGCAAGAGTAAAATATCGATCGTTCTTAATTGTTGTTCATCGTTGGAAAACAAGCGTTTGGTAATTAAATTAAAGTGGTGCTCGAAGCTTCTCGAGTTGTTCAGAAATCTCGAATCCAATAGCTTTGGAGAACAAGTATGATTTGAGAGCGACTGTCAGTCTTGTGACAAGAATAATATTTTAGGTAACAACTGGTATAAATAATTAAGAAGATATTTTTCTGTTTCTTTTTTTATCAAAGCAGTTTGGGTTTTTACGGTCTTTTTTATGGGGTTAGAGAAACAGGTTTACCGAATAATTAACGAGTATTATAATGGCCTGTAGTGTGTATATGTTGTTGTTATAATAGCCCCGTTTCGTATTATCGTTTATTCGCACATAAAAGTACGTTTTTTTTCGATCGATGTCGAGTATTTTTTTGGTTACAGCAATTTTTTAAACAGCAATTTTGAGCATAAGAATCAACAAATTAAGATCGATATATAAAAGAAAAGTCTCTAATTGAGAGTACTATCTTAAATTGTTTAATAAGGTATATACTTTGTATATGTTCGAGTCATTTCTTAAATTTATTAAACAATCGACAAAATCAATAGAACGTTTGCAATTAGTTTTTACATTTTATGAAAGAAATAAATATAAATGTATTTCGCAACAAATCATATCGTCATAACAAAAGAAACCCTTTAAAAGAAACTATGCAGCATCAAAAAAGTCAAAGCATCTCGCAGTAGCTTAGACAACATAAGGCCGACGAACGATCAATTTTCTTGTCGTTCTTCTTACTCGAACATTCTTCTCGATCTAATCTTTTACCAAATCCTTCAGAACACGTGTATCCACATATTTATTCCTCTCTAATACGATCCTCAATAAAACACTAACAAGTCCGTGCAACAGATATCTGTCCCATAAATTCTGGACCGCAAAAAGCATCGACGCGTTTAGGACCCAGTATATCCAATTCCCCATAAACCTTAGAGTTTCTATAGCGAAGAGAACGGTATAGTATGTTGAAGGAAGATTTAAGCAATTAAAAAATATGATATAAACAACATAGAATCGACATAGAATTTATACATTTTGGTAAATGATACACGTAAGTTTGAAGTTGTATTTTACCTCCAAATTAATTGCAAATTTTTATTTCTTTGTTGTTTCGATAATCGATTATACAGGGTGGTTGGTAACTGGTGGTACAAGTGGAAAGAGGGTGATTCTACGCGAAAGAAGAAGTCGAAAATATAGAATAAAAATTTTTTTTTAATTTTTCCCATCAAGACAACGATCTACAGTGAAATCCGTTATAACGTACCGCAGGCGTACCGAGCGAAAATTTAAAGTCGATTTTCTCGAAAACAAAGCCTCAAACGAAAAATTTTTATTCTATATTTTCTATTCTATATATTCTATATTTTCTATTCTATATATTCTATATTTTATTATCTTATCAGCTGTAAAACACGTGTTCGTTGTAGCAACACTGAAGACCAGAGTTTTCTTATACCAGAGTATAAGGACAACTTGATGAACATAATGCGTCAACAACTAGTAAATACTCGGCGGGTTCGCTAGCTACGCTCGTAAAGGGCGTATGCGGTAGTAAGATGTCGCGAGTTCGAGACCACTCCTGGGCAAGCCAAGGTGGAAAACCAAATATCATCTTAGAAGTATATACAACGGGCAAGTGGGTTTCCCAACCCCCCTTGCCTACTATGTTGTTGTGCTTCTATGAGTGTTTGGGAAGTACCCCCGGAGAACGGTTTCATTCGTTGCTGAACTACACCTAGGCCCGCCCGTGGGGTTTTAGCCCATAAAAATCCGCCGGATTTCCCCACGTAAAAAAAGGGTTTTTTTTTTCTTTTTTTTTTTTAATTTTTCCATCGAGACAACGATCTACAGTGAGATCCGTTATAACGAGATGTGATAAAGTGCACGCGTACCGAGCGAAAATTCAAAGTCGATTTTCTCGAAAACAAAGCCTCAAACGAAAAATTTTTATTCTATATTTTCTATTCTATATATTCTATATTTTATTATCTTATCAGCTGTAAAACACGTGTTCGTTGTAGCAACACTGAAGACCAGAGTTTTCTTATACCAGAGTATAAGGACAACTTGATGAACATAATGCGTCAACAACTAGTAAATACTCGGCGGGTTCGCTAGCTACGCTCGTAAAGGGCGTATGGGGTAGTAAGATGTCGCGAGTTCGAGACCACTCCTGGGCAAGCCAAAGTGGAAAACCAAATATCATCTTAGAAGTATATACAACGGGCAAGTGGGGCCCCCCCTTGCCTATAATGTTGTAGTGCTTTCTATGAGTGTTTGGGAAGTACCCCCGGAGAACGGTTTCACTCGTTGCTGAACTACACCTAGGCCCGCCCGTGGGGTTTTAGCCCATAAAAATCCGCCGGATTTCCCCACGTAAAAAAAGGGGCTTTTTTTCTTTTTTTTTTTAATTTTTCCATCGAGACAACGATCTACAGTGAGATCCGTTATAATGAGATGTGATAAAGTGCACGCGTACCGAGCGAAAATTCAAAGTCGATTGTCTCGAAAACAAAGCCTCAAACGAAAAATTTATATTGTATATTTTCGACTTCTTTTTTCGCGTAGAATTACCCCCTTCCCGCTTGTACCACCAGTTACCAAGCACCCTGTAGAACAGATTAATAGTGGAGATTATGAAATTAATTCTAGAACTCATCGATTGAAATGTTGATAACTGGTCATAGAAGAAATTAATTAATAGCTGTTTAGTATATTGGTCGAGTGTTGAACATTTTCTTCCATAATCACAGTGCCACAAAACAGAATTTAAAATCACAAAAATTGCAGGTAACGTAATATCGACTCATAATCGGATAAAAATACTGAACTAGAAAATGCTATAAATTATTGGGACAATTGATCGCATAAGAAATATTTATTTCTCTATAGTACACAAGGATTTTAGACCTTCTTTCAATTTGATTGAATTAGTTAGAGAATAATTTATTAAGAGACCTGGCTATGTATCATTTTATATGCTAGCATCTAAAGAAAGAAAAGAGAAAATCAAATCTGGCAGCCGCGTTAAGACAACTTGCTATAAAAGAATATAATGACCAGAAGTTACTTCGATTGTTAGAAGTTTTTTACGACTTTCTAAAAGTCTGCCGCTGTCGTTCATCAGTATGCGTAGTAAAATAAGAACGATAGATCGATACAGTTACCGGATCAGTGCCGCAGGAGGCATCTCTTCTTATTGTTTGCTTAAGTCTGGTTCACAGGAAGCATCTCGTAAATTTGAGCCTGGTCGCTCTTTAAATAATTCTGTCACTTTTGCACAATAAACAAAATTAGTTGCGCCTCTGCATGAGGTACAGAATTTCGATCAGGTTGAAATAGTAATCTATAAAAGCATCTTTAAAAAGACTGCTGGTCTGTTCCAGATCCAATGAACAGGGTGTCTGTGTGTTTCGATATTGTAAAAAATTGTTATACGTTAACAGCTTCGAAGAAGAAAATTCCAAACTTTTAGCAGAGTAATGACGAAACAAAGATTGTGACATGGTAATACATATAGAGTTTGTTGAAGAAGTATACGAGCTGTAATGCAGGCAAGAAGAAGAAACAAATTATTTATTACTAAGATAATCTATTAGTTATATTTACTGGTAAACTTTGATAGATTTTACTTTGTCTAATATCTTTCACGATAAGATAATGCGAATGAAATAACACAACTTATACTAAACATTAATATTTTACTAATTAATAAACTTTGCTATTAGAATTAGCTCGCATATTTCAATTTCATTAAAAAGAAAAAAGGAGAAATATTGAAAGTTTTGAGCTATAATCTCGTAGCTCCATTTTCTTTTTTTATATAATTTTATTGTACGATCAGACACCCTTGAACGATTAATTTGATCGACATGTAAAAACCACCCTGTATATAGGAACGCAATGGGATCTATCCAAGGATGAACCTCTAAGGTCGAAAATAGGGCAAGGAATCGTTAAATTGGCTATCGTGGTGGCTGGACGTAAGATCATTAGAGATTCGGGCGGGCGAAGGGATTAGAGATGAGTCTGGTAGATACGACGAATCCGGACCAACCTATACATCAACGTGGTGACCAATTAGAAGCGGCGTTTCTTCGTTTCGCGGACGACAAAGGTTGTCTAACGAAAAGAACTACCGAAAACGAGGAAGAGGTCCTCGGGGTAGAAGAAACCCAGATGAATTCTATTGTTGCGATGGGACGAAGGAGATCAAAGGGCGCTGATCGAAAAAGCGATCTCGTTTCGATCAAAGTTTCGGCAGGAGGATCCGCGTACGAGATCGTTGATCCGTTACCTGCACCGATGCGAAAAGATTGAATTTCCTTGTTTGACAATTGATATTTATAAAATGGTAGCAATTGCTTCTTTCTATTCGAACATGGACGAATAAATTATATTAATAGATCATAACCACAGGTATTAGGTTCTCTGATTGAATTTCCGGTGGTGAATAAATCTTATCGCCGTCAAAATCGGTAACAAATCACGCTATCCGGTCGCACGGATTTTATGGATAACAATTAGGATCTAATATTCCGGCATATGATATCAGGGAGGAAACAATAGCTAAGCCCACATACTCGAGAAGACGAAAGACAATAACACGTTATAGCGACAGTGGATCGACACCTGACACTTGTTACGTTGGCGGCGAGAAACAATAGAGTTTGAGTGTACCTTTACGAAGGACAAGTATCAATGACGACTTATACTTGTCGATCACTTTTAAGGTCGAAGTTAACGTCAATCAGCTATTTGAGACGAGAAAATGAAAACCAATTGACGTGAAATTACCTGTACCATTCGATGTAAATTTAATATCATTACTAGCACTAGGTGGGAAATCAAATGAATTTTGTTTGTAGCTGTAATAATCATTTCTATTTCAATTCTGCTGAAACATTGCCTTTACTAAATATGTTATCCATCGAAATATTCGAATTAAATGTTCTGGAGTATTTGACAAAATCGAAGATTTATCATCTTTCTTTCGTTCATAGAATTAAAAATATTTAATCGTTATTTCCTAACAGTTTGTGTAATCTAACATTACTTAAAAAGTAAACAATATTCAAATATCTTGACATATCCTGAAAAATGAGAAAATGTTAGATGTATCGTCCTAATTAAGAACGTTAGAATATTTCAATCGACGCTTCAAAAATCATAATAATAGGAAGCTATTTGAACCGAAAAATGCGATAAATCTCAAACCATCCATTCGTCTATCGAGATTCACAGGAGTCGGTCTCTCGATTCGAGAATATTTCGATTCCAATGTAGCAATCAACACTTGGAAAAATCACAATAATAAAAAACTACGTGAACCATATAATCTGATAGATTCCAACCCGTCCATTCATCCATCAAGACTCGCAAGAATCAATCTCTCGATTTACCTGGAGAAAGGAATCTCCGGCGGAGTGAAACGTTGGCCGATTCCGTGACACGTTCGACCACAAAAACGTGCGAGCCAGAGCATCATCCGTACGAGTGAATTCACCTGCGGGGCGAGACCGGTTGGGCAGCGTGAGTTTTCCTTCATGCGATGCGATGCTCGCGTCTAGCTGCGTGCACGCACTCCGCACTCGTGCCACGACGAAGCGCGTGCGCGCACAGTGCGCGTCAATGTGCGCGTAAATGTCCGTTCGCCAGTGTGCGGTCTACGGTGGCCTTGGCTCAATGTCGCATACTTGGCGGGCTAGACCGCGACGCAACGTGCGCGTGTTGCACGCACCCTTCACACGCATTGACCTTAGCGCGCGCGTGTGCACGTTGCCTTTTGTCGCGTGCGTAATAGCCGCGCGTTGGGATGCCACGTTGGTGCACTAGGGTCACGAGGTCAGTAAACACGCATCGAGCGTCAAGCGTACTCGTTGAAGAAGCGCGTTCGAAACGTTCCTTAGTTCGTTCGTTTAGTTTCATTTTGGCGTGGCTCAAAGTCGATTGGCGCGTACGACAATTGCGAAACGAACTGATTATCTTTTTTAATGGATCTCTCATTTTTTCGTTTTCCTATGATACACGGGAAATATTAAAAATGTGTGTTTTCATGTACAGGAAGTAGGTGTCGGGAAATATTAATCTAATTAATTTTATTTTGACGTGGGTTAGATCGATTGCCACGTAATAGGATTGTAGTAGGAGTTTGATTATTTTGTGTTCCTTTGGATTTTTAAACACGTCCCTTTGTTTCTTAAAAATTATATTTAATATACAAAATATATCAAAGAAGTGATATTTTCGTGTAAAGAAAATGTTAGAAAGTGTTTAAATTCATTTTAGCGTGGTTTGGATCGAATAGTTCGTAAAAATTTCGCATGAAAAATGTTTTATACAGGGTGGTTGGTAACTGGTGGTACAAGCGAAAATATAGAATAACATTTAAAAAAAATTTTTTTTATTTCAAATTTTTTTAAAATCTACAGTGAGAACAAATATCTTTTGTTTCTAAATCATTTTCTAAAGATTATTGTCTACCACGGCTTGACACAGGAAAGTTAGTTTTTCTCACGTACGATGCTTCCCACTATCAACTTTCTATCAAGGGCGGCTAAGACCCTTCCTAGTCCACCAACCTTCGTTTATCCAATCAGAAGCAACGTCTACTGCCCTCACTTTCCTAACCAAAATTGTAAACAACAAATCCGATGGTCCCGTGCACTAAACACACCCATCGCTAGCTTTCCTCCGACACAGCATCTGCACTGTAACTTACTTATTCTTCGTCGTTAGAATAGTCAACAAGTCATTACCGGGTTACTCTCCTTAAATTAATCATTTACTAAACGTATACATGTACCTCATAAGTGTTGGAAATATAAAGTTTATAACCCTGTTAATCGCAGCGTTATACTAACTCAACCACCCTTATTATCTTAACGGAAATCAGGGGATCGATCAACTCATGGTGTCGATTATTATAATCGTAACGGGAATTTACGACTCCCGTTGACGTGTTTTCTCGCGATTGTGTCTCCCCGCGATTGGTCGAAAATACAATATACATACGCAAAAAGTACGCCAAAAAGATACCGAATGTGTTTATATTTCATTGTCGATGGCGTTCAATAGGTTCGATTTATTATTTTGTGTTTCTCGAAATGTCTATTATTATTTCTAGCTAAAAAATTTCGTTTCTTAAACGTGATATATATTTCCTAGCTTTTGTTCTGTCATGCCTTTTATGGCGGCTAAATATTTGGCATTTTTTTGTTGCACCGATTGAACCAGATATAAATCAGTTCGAGACGATTGCGATCTCGCCCCCTGCAACTATCAAATGATAGGCCTGGAAACGAGGCGTACGCGTGAAACGTCGACTTACAATTGCAGGTGAATGGAAATGAAGCTGGAGTAGGGATATTCATACCTCTGCTATGAATGCAGACACGGAGAATTTTTTCTTAACTGTAGCAAACATGGTAACGTGTAGAGTTTCTAAAAATAGTTTCGTAGTCATTCAGTTACCATATATGGATTTCGAATCGAAATAATGTGAACACTCATTGGAGTTGTATTTATACTATGTATGAATGGTGTATCGTACACACATATGTAGATATATGTAGGCTACTATTGATAATTAATTCGAGAACTAGGTCCATTTTTTCTAGGTTGGTCAGCAAGCTACAAATTGAAATTTTCTTTAGCTCATATCAATGTTGTTTCGGTATTTCAGATTTTACTTTTTTTTATTTTTTATCCTTAAACACAGACAAAAAAGTTTTTAATATTCCGAAAGGAAACGTATACTAACAACGATTCTTTCATATTTTCCTCTAATACTACAAATATTTGTAACGAAAGCAAAACACGTTTAGATCGAAAATTATTCAATGAATCTAACAGGATTTTGATCGAGGACATCTTAATACGAAATTCTCAGGCATCAGAGATTTCGTACACCAGCAAAATTCCAACCTGTGGAATTACGTCACCTCGCTATGTACAACGAATCCCAAAACGTGAGAAACGCTATTGTCGGTGAACCATGTTAATCGACAAACGATACATCGTTCATAGTCTTCCACGTTTGTGTCTTTCTCTTTTGTCGTCACAATGACGACGATAGATTCGCAGGAAGCAGGGTACAAAATATAGTTGATCATTTTCGATCGCGAAACGATCTCAGCATTATCCTCACTCGTGACAAGCCGCGAATGTGGCAATAATTCCGGCTGAACCCCAACTTCCCTCCTGACGGATGAACTGGTTCACTTGTCTTCGAGCTGTTGGGTGTTGTAACGGCTTCTCACGATCGTGGATCCGGAGCTCGAGGAATTTTAGTCGGGTTCACCGCTGGTTATGTTGGAAGGGAAAGGGAGAGTGAGAGTAAAGAGAAGGGACGTGGATTTAGCAATGATTTTGGTTAGATTTATTTCGGATTGGCTTTGGTTTAGGGTTATTAATTTCTCATATTTCATGCTCATTTAGGCTATACATTTGGACGTAGTTTAGTTTTGGCGATGCTTTCAGTTGCTTCAATTTTAATTCGAATTTGTGAGTATTTCAAGTGTATTAATTAATCAGGTTGATTTAGATGCGATTATTGGTTTAGATTAGATGCTTTTGAATAGACTCGGGTAAATTTAGGTTTCACAGTGATTTTAGTTACGTTAATTTCGGATTGAGCTTGATATGATTTTATTGAATTTTAATATCTCAAGCCAACTTGAGTTACATATGGATTAAATTTCGATTTGGCAATGATTTTGGTTATGTTAATGGCAATAATATTGCGTATATATGATTCAATATTTCAAATTGTCATCTCTGGCGTCGTTTCAGATAAAAGTAGCCCAAACCTGGAACAAGTAACCCACGCCCAGAATATGAGAGACCGTTTCTCCGACGATCGAGTTAACTTTCTTAGAACTAGGAAGCTTACCGAATCAGCGTGAGGTTAATTGAATAGAGAAAAGAAGGAACGAATGACGCGAGCGATGACGCGAGTATCGACTTGCGTGAGAACAGTCTGACGAACGATTCGCATTAAACTGCCCACGCGATGCGTTTGTATTATCGCTTCACTTAATGCAGGTGCCGCGACTTCCACCTGAGAACGAGAAATCTCGTGAAAAAACAGCTAGAATCCGGCGGAAGTTATGCAACCGAGCGCCGATCATCGAGAAGTTAAACGATGACGAGCGTGTACACCGCGTCGATTGGCGCCAGCGAAGTGAAAGTCGGTTTTACCATCCTTCTCTCGATTCTCCGACTACCCCGTTTCTTTTTTTGCGTTCGCCAACTGCGTGCGAACGAACGGTGCCGCGTAGGCTGACAATAGTTACGATGAAAGAGATAGGCTTGGCGAATGCACGGGAAACCTTCGAAAAGCGAAACAGGTAGAACCGTTGTAAGGAAGTCCGGTGACAAGTATCGTGCTGTGTGAAAATTGGAGCGTGGTGTTTTTGTTCAACGTCGGCAGATAACTTACGAGATAGAAACGGTTGGCAATATCGAGTGTAGGATGTAGGCACCGAATATGGTTAGAGTGACAAGAAGAATTTAGCGAGGTGCTGATTTTGTGATAGTGGGTGTTTCATTCTTGTGAAGAAATAAATGACGTAATAAATCTTTGATCTTTGGATCAGAGATTTTATTCCATCTCGAATGGTCTTTTATCTTATTTGTATATTTTATTTTCATGTTTTATGCTTTTGACGAAATGTATTGACAAATGCCATGACGTAACTACCCACACTCATAATATTTAGATTCACGTGTATTGTGGTTAGTATAATAAGGAATTACGTATGTCATACGAGTACCTCGAATCGTACCGAGAAACAATTTACTTCTTGCTCCCCCAAAAAGGATAGATTGCACATTTACTGAAAAGAAAGAAAAGTGGGAAAAACATAATTCTTGTTTTATAACTATGGAACCGGTATAACAGGATATTTTATTATGCAAAACTTGGATTCAGCAGGCCATAAAATAAAATTATAACAATAATTTAGTAACGTATGTGTCATCCTCCATTTCCAATAAGTTTAACTGCTCGGTTTTGCATACTCCTAATCAGATCTTGCTGTATCGTATCCTGTACCCTGTACCTGTATAAGGATCGAACGTTTTAAGATGATTTTACAGTTATGCGTACATTTTAAACACGCGTATAGTTTCGATTATTTCGTACAGTTAACTGCTAAACACATTCAAGCCATACAAAAGTAGGACACTAATTTCTATACTAAATAAATGAAAAGAGTAATAAAATTTTAAGATAAAGTCTAGCTGCTACTGGCGACTCATCAACGTTATCTCCACTAATTCACTAATCAAAAAGTACGCAGCTACTTAGGGCGAACGAGTGCCAAAGACATATCTCGTTTCGACCACTCCCGGAACATCCCCGAGAGACGATAAAGAATTACCATTCTATATCCATTAGACTTCGTTACAACACCAACAGCGTTACCTTGAGAGTAACGTTATCTTGGCAAATTTATTGCCATCCATAGCTAGTCGAGTCCTCTAATTAATTCATAGAACGCCAGAGAGCGAATTCCAAGTTTCCCAATATCCGTTGGAACGTTTCAACTTCGCTCAGTCAAAGCTTCTCTGTTCGAAATCACACAGTTGGAGGATGGTAAGTGAGTCGCGAACCAGGTTGCACAACGTCTCTCTTTTCTGCCTCTTTCTCGCGCCATCCTCTTTTCTCTGTCATCCTAGCTCAAGTTTTTCTTCGTCTCGGATCGTCGCGAAGAAGACGACGACGAAGAAGAAGAAGAAGAACAAGAATAAGAAAAAGAAAAAAAGAAGAGGACGCTACGGGATGCAGCACTGCCGTCTAATGAATAGTTGGGTCAGACTGCCGGCTGGGTAAATGCTGAGAATTAACCGCCTCCTTCTTGACATTTCGCTCGGAAGAGAATCTTCTCGAGCGTTGGCCAGCCACGGTCCAGACAAAGAGACACACTCTCTTCTTCTCGCTCCTCTATCACGAGCCATTAGATGGTGGACCGCGATAGCGGAGACAAAGTGTGCAGACCGAGTAGAAAATGGACGAAGGATTAGTTCAGGGACACGGCTAATTACCCAAAACTCTCCACCATATAATGGATGAAATTCGTGGCAATGTGCACGCGATACGCAGACTGGTTCCCTTAAAAGCGGTCTGCGTACCCCACGCTCGTGCTGCCCTCTAATTCGAGGAATTCTCGTTTGGAGAAAAGGAAAGCGGTGACCAGGTTGGCACGCTGCTAGCTTCGTAGCGGCGAGAAACCTTATCTTCTGCCGAGTTCGCCTTTCGGCTTTTCATGAGCTAGCAGGATGTCTGTTGTGCCGTGTTCGCGAAACTCAGCCGCCGTGATTTAATGCCATATTGAGACTTCGAATTAGCATAGTCGACCAGAGAGCAGAAAAAAATGAAAGAGCCGGGGCTAAACGCGATCGTGATCTAATGTCGCTGGCATTTCGCGCAGAAATTTGGTTTCATGATCGTTTTGGAGACGAGAAGGTGCCACAGAGGCGAGGTCGTTGATTTCAGCCAAAGTTTTTTTCTTCGGGGAATTTGAAGAAAAAACAGGAGACGCTTGTTGGATTAAGAGTCTTTTTGATGGAGGCGTTTAATGGACCTCGTCGTAGAGAACGTTTAACTAAACGTATCCTATGGCATACGTATACCGTTTAAGAGTTTCTTAGAATCTATGATTTCGCAAATTAATTCCTGGCGTGGATTTTCTTGAAGTTTGATAGAATTGCTGATTGTTTTTTAATTTGAATCTAATGTAATCTGTGTAGTCAGTTTCATTACTTGTAATTGGCTTAAGTGGCATATTTACACATACATATATATGATCTCTTTGTAATAGGTGTATATGCAATATTATATCTGATACATATTTAATATTTCGTATTATATGGATAATTTTTTAAAGTATTATATATAATTATACACTTTTTTCATTGATATCACGTAATGATCTATTAAATATATTTTCTCATTTTTGTTTCAGGTATGTTGAACAAAACAACTCGTAATCGACCCGAGGAAAAATTGGTATTCGATATATAATTTAAACCACGTTATACAAATATTAGCAAATTTCGACTTTGTTTGAGATTCATAAGGAAGTATGTATAAAATCGTCTGCAAAATATAGAACACCTGTTAACGTTAAACATAATGTTTATTAAAAAAGATTTAATTATTCCACCATTATTCATTCTATTCTTCACAAAATTAAGATTTAATAAAATAAAGAATAAAATACAATTCTTTTATACCAACAAACTGTTTACTCTATGTGTGCGTGAAATTTATTACAAAGAAATTATTACCAGAAACTATTTCATTAGAAAAATAATCATAAAGCTGATCATAGTATGCAAAAGCAAACTAAAAATCATCCGAAGAAACTACATGTATTATTAAATAAAGTTCCAATGCTTTAAAAATGCTATGTCATATTTACGTTGCAAATTCTCGATAAATTTCTCTACAAAGTTTCCAAACAACCCTGATACAATATAACAATACTAAGAGTCCGATGATTTATGGTCGGTAATGTACGTTATAATGCCACGCTACTTTGTCCCAACGTTCGTTACGTTAAGCTATTTCAGCGACCGCCTAATCGCGGTCTAAGAGCTAAAAGAAACATCCTGTAAAACACTATACATATCTACTGTTATATACCGCCGTACCGCATACATACCTTGATACCAATTGACATTCCGCACCATGTTAATTATCCGTTGTATACGCAAAGTTACTACATTATTCAGGGGATAAGAATATAGGTGCAAACGACTTGCGTATCGGAAGCCATAACTCGGCCAACATAGCCAGTCATAATCATTCGACTCGCAGCTGTGGCGAATTCCGCTCGAGATAGTGTCGCGAAAGCACGCGGATAATTCGTGCGTTGGACGATCGATAAAAACGAGAAAACGTCGATCGTAGCTTGGTCGGGTATTTTGAAGCAGGGAAAAGGCGGTCGTTACAATCAAATGGCGGGCCCTCGATCGATCAGTCGAATAACAGGAACCTATACAGGGTAACGAAAAGAAACGCATCCCACACACGCCGCGTGCCGTTAACCTTCCCTTTCTTTTTTTTTTTTTTTTTTTTATTCGAATAAAGACTTCGTGTTACGCCGACCGACGTTTTGCAATTCCAGCCGACTCCCCGTGGTCGAATCGATCGGGTGAAAGCGCCGGTTTCTTGCTGGATAATTCGATCGACGCTCGTTTATGATGGAGTTAACGATGAGGAGGGTATGGAGCAGTATATGCTCTGTGTTCCATTTGGGAATTTTTGTTTGCGGGGAATAATTTAATTTTCTACAACGTATTAGATATTAAATAGATATTACATTCTTATGCGTTTGTCAGTAAACTGCTGGCTATCCGAATGAGGCTATGATTGCAGTTCTCACGAATACGGATGAGTCAGAGCAATTGAATATGAGATTCAATTTTCGGAGATTTCATTCGTCAGAAGAAACATCTATTGTGACCATAGTCTGAAGTGAGACACGGTTTTGCTATTGTCTGACAAATCGGTAATATACTGTAGTATCGTGGAAATTAAGGTATACATTTTTTCCCGATTACTTACAATTTATTAATAATGAATTGAATATACAGGTATTAATTGGACAGAAAACGATGTCTGTTTAACTGAAACTAACTGCGATACTCGTATCTATATCAAATAACTTTACAGTTATTCGGCAACTCTCGTCACGACGAATCTAACACTCTCTCTCTCTCTCTCTCTCTCTCTCTCTCACTAGCAACTCTAACAACTCTACAACACTGACAACTCGATCAACTCTAACGACTCTACTCTTAGACGATTCGATTAGCTCTCTCAACTCTACTCTTCGATGTCTCGATCAACTCTGATTCTCTGACCTTGCAACAGCAGTCACATCACTACAAGAACATATCACAAAAATAGAAAAGTGGCTTCAAGTTAAACAAATTAAAGCAAACCCCGATAAATGCAACCACATTACATTCACACTGCGAAAACAGATACCTCCAAACATTAGACTGAACGGCACGCACATAATACAAACAAGGCAAGTCAAATACCTAGGACTCCACTTAGATACACGATTCACATGGAAACAGCATATTAAATCTATAATAGACAAAATACAATTAGCAAGGAGACAAATGTATTGGTTAACAAGTCGAAAATCCAAACTAAGCATAGAAAACAAACTAAAAATATACAAAAGGATCATAAAACCAATTTGGACGTACGGAATACCACTTTGGGGAACAGCAGCAATGAGCCATATAAGCAAAATAGAGACAATCCAAGCTAAAATTCTTAGATCAATTGTAAACGCCCCATGGTACGTTAGAAACGAGGACATACGGAAAGACCTTGGAATACCAACGGTCAAGGAAGAGATTAGCAGATTCGCAAAAAGGTACAGAGAAAGAATAGCAACACACCCGATCCGGCTGGCAGCGGAAACGATCAACACAAGCATAGAAAGAAGACTAAAAAGGAAACACCTAGCAGATCTCACAAAGGATATATCTTAACAAACACGAAGATGGTACCCCATTGGGGGTAGGCACCCACATGATAATCAAACAGATAAACAATTCTACCAAATGTCCAAATTGGACAAATTGTGAATGTGAAATTTTAAATAAAAAAAAAACTCTGATTCTCGCAACACACACACTTTTCAACTTGCATACTTTGACCTCTCGGTCGTCCGTCCTTGAAACACGAAACCGTCCTTCTGCTCTAGCGTTGTTTATTGTTTTTTTTCACATCTCTGCAAGAACTAGGTGACTTTAGTCACATAGGCGCTCTTAAATGTAGACAAACCACAGAAGGACGACGTACACGGTTTTTTCTATTTTCAACCGATCTCTAATCAAACTCTTTTACGATATTACAATACCATTGTAAGTGTCGATATGTTATTGTACTGTCGTTGAAAAATACGAGATTGCTTGCTTCTTTGTGGCAAAATGTAATTTAGTTACAAGATTACTAATAGTAAAATTCAAGATGATCTGATCCTCCGTTAAACCCGCCATAGAATGTTACGTTACGATAAAGGTTATTTTTAAACGTTAAAGTCCAGTAGAAAATTATTATGAGATATTATATAATATCTCATAATCGTGTCGGATTAAATTAATTTTGTAATTCTACGTTTTAATAAAATCGTTAGTATTAGTGAAATACTAAATGCTATCAAGATTTGTTCTATACAAATGTGATAATTTTTGTTTCCAAATGTGTCTTGGAAATTGTTATCCACATTTTTTTTACAATTTTATGAACCTATTCCTAATTGAATTGCTATCATACTTCAGTATTAATTTCGTTATTAGTTATTCTGATACTACGTTAGAAAAGAAACGAACTGGTACTTCTATTAGATTTGCAGCTTGTAAAAAGCTTTCCTTCCTTCTACTACTATTTATGCGTGCATGTACATTGCACAAGTTCTGCTTCTTTATCACGATTTGACGGTTACAAACCATTCTTTTCTCTCTCGCATATTAAAATATTCATCACGATCGAATTTAATTACTAATTTATATCTAGCAATGAATATTTGCTATTTCCCTGTTGCATAAATTTTTTATTCGAGTCAAGTTGAAAAAGCACGCGGTTATGGAGGGTTGAGAACGAGCGTGTACAAGCATACCAACTTATATACACGAATGATATATACGTACAGAGCGAACAAGCGGGTAAATAGCGCGAGTCGAAGCAGGATAAAGGGATGAAAGATGGCGTTAAAGGAGAGGCGGAAGGCGACCGTGGCCCTCCGGTGGTGCGGCAACGCTAATTAAAACGTCTATGCAAATTTCTCTAATTGATGAGTCCGCCTCTATAAATCGCCAGCCGACTGCAATTAATGCCTTATAAAATTCCGGGCGACGCGACGATACGTGCGGTTCCGCCACGAATCATGTGTGCAACTGCGCCATCTCAGTAACGAGATTAACGCCGGCATCATGTTCCGAAGGATCATAGACGGTAGAAGTCTATAAACCATTTTTAATCTTCTTTCACAATTCTTTCCTTTTTCTCGTTTTTATTTGTGTTTTTTGTTTCGTTGTTATATTCGTGTGATTTTACTTCGAGATGCTAGTGAATTATGAATTATCATATGTAATCACATATCTATCATTTAAGGCGTCATTTTCTTCGTTTTCTTCGTTGATTATCGATTAATTCGATCGTTAGTTGCTGAATTAATTATCAGCTCGTCGAAGAACATAGCTGAATAGAAAATCAAGCTGGTCATCAAATATAGTAAATAACATTGCGCGTCTTAAATGTCGTTACACGTAACGCAATTATTTATGTTAATTTCATACGAGGCATCTAGAATTCTTAATAATTAGTAAAGAGATGCAAGTGATATTTGTAAAGTTTTTGAGTTGATAGTAGAAATGTTTAATCAAATCATTGGAACTATGTCGTTATAAATAATTTAAATAACTCCAAGTTGCACAAAATAGTACGATCTAGTTGTTATAACGATTAATTACTAAGCAAAGTATCTAAAAATCGAAATGGTAACCATAAAAGGTAAAAAGCATGTATTTTTGTATCTGATACTTGAAATACAGCAGATCTTAAGGATGAAGAGATGATTATTGTAAGGAGGGTTCAAGGGTTTAGAATTAAGTCTTCAACACACGCTATCTTTAACATCTGTGTTTCTTGGTGGATGATTGTGCAATTAGGTTGTGCAACTTCTGTTGGATGGTAATTTCTTTCAATGAGTTCTTAATACATGTAATTTTTGAAAAGTACGTGTCTGGACATTTAATACGAGCTTTTTTAATTCTGTAATCGATACCTTTTTGCTATTGCGGTGTAACGTAATACATTATAATGAACTGCTTAGTAGTGCAAAAAGTATTAATTTAAAGTTTGATTAGTGTTGTACGGAAATTACATACGAAGTGGTATCAAGAAATTAGATGAATGAATAGGAATTAGAATTGATGTTTGTGTTTTATACACGAAGAACACAGGTGAAATGGTGCAGCTGAAAAAGATCATCGAACAGTATATTTTCAGTATGGTATGTACATATACGAAGTGAGTCAGTAAGAATGATCACTTGAAATAAGTCGTTATTTATCGACTTGATCGAAAAATATTTGAAATAAAATTTATTGTATTCGAGAGACCTGATCAGGTGAATATAGTTTGATTTCGTAATACCTTATAGTTTTTAGTAATATTTATAGTTTATAGTAATATTTATAGTTTTATAAATGCTCTGATCTCTGAGTTTTCCAAATGGCACCATATCTTTTCTATAACATCAGTTGACTCAGCTAAGCATCCTTTACAGGAAAAGTATACTAACTTTAACTTAATTTGAATTTAATCCAAGTTAACTTTAATTTGACAAATTTAACGTATGAGAGACGAAGACAACGAAAACAACTGAGAAACAAACAATTCGACAAACAGATTAAATAGATAAGTTAATATTCTTTCGCATGAAATACCCAGTTGAATCAACTAACGTTATAAAAAATATACGGTACCATGTAAAAAACTCGAGGTCACCTTAATATCTCAACAAATGTAAGGTATTAAAAAAGCAAATTGTACTCCCCTAATCAGATCCTCCGGATACAGTAAATTCTATTTTAAACGTTCTTTGGTAAAGTCAATAGGTAGCGAGTTATTTCAAGCGGTCATCATTGCTGACTCATCCTGTATACAGACTGTAAGATATTGTTATCGAAAAATAATATTCAATAAAATATTACAAAGAAGAGACACATCTAACGAAAGCTTAAGTATTTGACGTAAGTGTGTCACTGTAGCATATTTCTTGAAAACAAATCGAATCTACGATAACAATAATAATAAGATATAAAATGGCGGACGTTGTGGAATAGCGAACGAATTCGCTTTCATTGAAATCGAACGAATGGAGGCACGTACGGCGCGAATTAGTTAAGCCAACGAAGCGTTTAATACATTGGCAAAGATAACGATGCTGCAATCGATTAAAAGAAGACAAGCAAAAAGAAAACTGAAAAAGAAAAACAGTGAAACGAAGGAAAAGAGAGGAGAAGAAGGAGAGCGGTTGAAAGTATCCGCTATTAATGGCGCTAATGTATTCAGTACCGCTGATATAATACGTTATCTTCGACGAGTGGACGGCAATTATTATTTAACGATAAGCCGTAAACACGGTGAATAGAAACGCCCTGCTCGTCTTCGATCCGCGGATAAAACATAGTTGCTGCTGTGATAAAAGGTGTGTGCAACACGGTTGCAACCGCGGTGTGTACAGCGTAAAATCGTACGCATGAAATATCGATCGGCACAGCATACGTTCAGTGAATAATAAACTATACAAATAGGCCGCCATTAAATCTTTATTACTTGTATATGAAATCGAGGCCACGGCTAAATAATCTAGCCCATCCACTATGGCAAAATGGCGAACGCGAAATAGACGGTTTAAGCCTCGTTCGGATGAGTTAAGATGCTTGAATTCGAACGATTCGAATTCAATTTAATTTCACTTGAAATATTATTTCGAGTTACTACGATCATGCTCATTTGTCAAGCCATTTTATTTTCAGTTGCTCGGTTCGAAGATGCCTCAAGTCGCTTTATTAATACGAACTTGTTGCTTCGCGTGGCTGGAAATATTGTATCTTGCCAGGCTTCAAGCGAAATTCCGCACCTCGTAATCGTTTTTCTATTTGTAACGAATAGCAGTTGTTAAATAAGATAATGCAATTTCTAGTTGTTCGCTGATATTCGTTTTCTAAATGAAACTGACAATTTTTGAAGCACTCTACTCAGTTGCCAAAGAGACATTCCTACGTGGTTTTCTTTATCCTATATAATTTTCTTTATCTTTTACAGCAATCTATCCTAACAGCCTCGAACACGCCAAAGTGATTCATATCTACTTCGTTGCCAATTTCACCTACCGTTTCGTAGTAGAACTGTCAAATTTGTGACAACTATGGGTGTCACATTTTTCATTTTACCAATCACTAAAATAATGCAGGTGCGTTTAGCAAATTTAATATGTTACGTTAAACGTCTTCTTAGAACGTTAAAAATTCTTCTTTGCTAAAATGAAAGCAATATCGAATAGTAACAGGACTGAGACATGTGTCAACGATAGAACAGCGCGATTCCAGCGAGATTAAGTCGAATCTCATTCAAGCCGAGCAACTTGCTTCGTATAAACACAAAGTCGGAGTGGAATCGGTCGGATTAAAACGATTAGAATTCAACTAATAGTAAGAACGTAACTTGATTGATCTGAGCCAGTCTTAAGAACGGGAGGAAGTATTAGCGAACGTAGATAAAGGCTCGTGCACACCGTGCTATCGCGGATCGTGGTCGGAATCGCCGTCGATGTATTGGTCGTTGGTTGAGTTGATTTAAGGCGGTTGTCATGGCGTCCGGTTATTGCGATCGTTAATCGACGTTTCGTAGGTTAGCGCAATTAAGTTAGACGTGCGCAACGATCAGACGGCGGCAGGTCGCATTAACGCACGCGATGCACTGGCCGCGCATAATCGTCATAATTATCAATGATGACGGATCGTTCCGTCACACGCGCTAATTATTGCCAGCGAGGAGACTGCCGTTGGGCTCGCATCGCCGTAGGCGTAAATCGCTTGCTCGCGCGAGCACTTTGCGCTTGTAATGAATTTTTATCGCGTCCGTTCGGCTTGTAACATAGCATTTATATCCCTGCAGCGGTCGAACGCCACACGATTCAGCTCGATAAGTCGAAGCTCGAACGCGTCGTGTGCTGCCTGCTGTTGCTTGGCTTCGTCGCCCCGAACATTTTTCCGCGAATACATTACCCGCTTCGAACGGTTAATTGGTCTGGGAAAGTTCGCCGAACGTGGATCCGAGAAGATTCGATTGGGACATCGTTCTGTAGTTATTGTTACGCAATATGCTACATTTACCTTGGGGCGGTTGCTTGTATGCGAGGAGCATCGTTCGGCGAGTACCTTCTGTCTGAAAAAAGAAACATAAACCGTTGCATAAAAGTATTTATGTGCAATTTCACGTAAAAGTGAATCACATTTGTCCACCGTGAAAAAATATCTTAAACGCGATGAAGAGAAACGTGGATGAATCGTTATTAGAATTATACAATGAATTCTTTCTCTGAATCCAAAACAGTGAGATCGCGACACAGAGGATCTAAGGATCGCGGGAGAATTAGAACGCGATATTTAGCGATTCAATATATCCGAGAAAATCGAAGTATGAAGATCGAGTACAGGAATTCAACTTTAAGGGTTGATGGTGAAAGTAACTCGAGAACTATGTATTTTTTTAAAATGATAATGTAACGTTTGTCCAAACATTTTCATCAAAATCATTTCGTCAAACGAGATGTCTACATTGTTTCAAGGGACGAATCGTTCTCAGGAATCGCTTTATTACATAACAATTAAATTTTATGGACTTTATGGATTGATTTGATTTGAAAGTTGTTCAGATTCAATAACGCGCAATATCACAGAATTAAAGAATAATGAAATTGTCGAGCGAGACTGACATCTCGTGCTCAAATTACATATTATTATTTCGTTATTTTGGTCAGTTAATGTAATTTATTCTGGTATTTTCACTTTATAACATTGTTCGAATGGTGATCGAGTAGGTAAGGAAGCAGGATATGGTTCGTCGATGCCGAGAAATTAAAAGATGACGGGGTTGTTTGTGCAGGGTGACATATAATCATTATAATCATATATGATGATGGATCATGTAGAGCAGCGTAGTAATCAACATTGCTAGCAGGTTGCGACATTATAAGCACCTACAAACACAGTTGCACAAAATTGCTGCAATATTCTTCGCTGCAATCTAGCCTTTTTAAATTTGCCCATTTTTAGGAAACCACACTTATCCAATCTTCATTTTTACTTTAAAACTTTATCCGTTCTTAAAACACCACAATTTATTATCACCCGATCGTACATGCGTAACGAACGATTAACAGACGATAGAAATAAAACTCTTAACCATTTTAAAAAGGCTATTAAGAGTTTAAGATTGGCTATTTAAATTAGATCAAAGTGCTTCGTTCGATTTTTATACATTTGTAATAACGTAAAAATGTTCAAATGCTCGTTTTACTTAATACTTAATCAGTATCCTTTTAACGAAATTGTTTTTTATCGAAGCGGTTTTCTATCGGTAGGCGTGTTGTTCCGTTTTGGGGGGACGAGGTGTTGAAGCAGTCACCGCTTCTAAGAAAACTCTACATCTGGTCTTTTTTAGTTTTCCCAAGCACCGAAGCCATCGACAGCGTGTAGATAAAAGACTGCGACGAAGACAAACCATAAACAGTAGACAGGCGACGTTTTTTTTTTTATTTATTAAAATTGCTATCAATTCTCGCGTTGAGAATTTTCAGTAATTTTTCCGGCGTGGCGCAGTGACATGGCTGATTATTTATAATAAGTTAATACTTATTATAGATAAGTATAATTTATAAGTAAGTATTATAAATAAGTAAATATTACTTAATTTAGATAACTAATTGAATCTAGCGTTTAGGTCTAGCGGGTAGTGCCTCTTCAGTCTGCGAATCTGGTCCGTCGTATCAAGTAGTCCAGTGATTAGGGGGAAACAGGCGACGTTGGCTTCGGGGTTTTCAGTTATTGGGTAACGCAGCTAGCGTGCGGATCTGGACCAGCTCAAATTGTATTCTTACTTATAATTACACTTCTATTTAAATATATTTTCTACCTTACAATTTATCCACGAGTTTCTCTGTTTGCACATCGAATAACCTCAACACGAGGGACCAAGTCGCCGAATTCAATCGCACGTCCAGATATATTCAGGTGCTTTGGAACCGATTCCGAGGTCCTTAACCTTCTGTGGAGATAGTCGCGTGACGTCATCGAAGATATAGGAAGATGACGCGATCGGTCGATCGTGTGGGTTAACCTGCTGAGTTAGCGCCGCTATTCGATCGGTCATTCTGTTATACTTACATGTCTCTTCCTACTGGGCGTATCAAGCATGTCACGCATACGTACAAGGAAAAAGCATGTTACATGACGTATGTAATAAAAGACAAATATAGCTACCAGATTTTACAGCGAATAAAGAAATTACTATATACCAGGGATTGGCAATATGAATGATGAATTAACGCGTTAGTACCGTGCTGATTTTATTGATTTCCTGTTCTTGCGCCACGATATGGCCATCCAAATCGAACGGGGTGATAGTTGTCTTAAGAGAAACATTAGCAAACAATTGAAACGAGAGATCACACATGTCAATAACGATTCTTTTACAAGAGATTCGAGGTTTTCGCGACGTGGATTCTTACGCTTCACACTGTTCCGAGTATGCAACACTGCTCGAGGTTTTCGAATAGAAGCCGTGACCAAAAAGAATTTCGTTCCAATCCTGGAAACGTCGGAAAGAAATTCATTTAGGACACGGTCTCTATCCGGAAGCCTCGAACAGCGTTAAGTGTGAATTCTTTTACAAATTTGAAGTTTTCACGATGGTTAATGGATGTCGTACTTTTCGTTTTTGGGGATCAACCGTGTTATTCGTTGTACTTTTGCGCCAACGTTTCGCGAACGTTACGCTTCGCTCGTTCAGAGCGGATTCGGAACTATTTCGTATAATACGATCGATCCCGAGAAACCAAAAGTACGATTCTTTCATATTTCCCTTTAATTGTACGAAATTTTCTAAGGATAGGAAAAACGAATTTCGTCGAAAATGACCGAAAGAACGCAACAAGGTTAACAGGTTGACACGACATCACCGTAGTCGTGAAGTCTACGATGTCTCAGTACTGGAATAGGTTGATCTCTACGCGAAGCAAACCTCGGTAAAGCAACCTCCGATGAGACTAAGTAGATATCGGCGAATGAGGGATGCGTGGGAAGCTAGTCTGGTGGTAGTGGTGGGCGATCTGCCTACGTCCCGCGGGATAATAAATCTGGACTGGGGGCCTAGGTTAGACTCGCCACGATCTAAATACATACGTAGAGGACGCCGTTTACACGCGTATGCTAGGTTCGCGTTAACTCTCCGCTGAGAGAAATCTCCCTCTTCCTGGTGCCTTAATTGGACTCTCTTCGCTGCGATCCTCTTTCTATCCTCTTCTTTCTCCTCCGCCTCCTTCGACCAACCCGCCCTTGTTTCCGAGCCAACGTTTATGAATATTGATCGTGCGTTACGGCCCCGTTTTTTTCGCGTTCCGGAAGATCGAGCCGCCGGATTCTTTTTCTCGCGGCCCTCGCCTCGAGTATGCGCATACGCAACAATGGATAATGCGTGATAGCGCTCCACGTCGTTCGAGAGTTTCAACTGACGTCAGACTTGAACGTTACTGTTTTAAGAGCCTCTTTTAGGCTTGAATTTTGAAGAAGTTGACGCTTCAAAGACTCGAAAGACCATGTAACCTACATTTTTTGTGGTCATGGACTTGTGTTTTTCGTAGTAGTTTCTCGGAAAGTTTTCTTTTTTATTTTTAACTATAGTTTAATGCCGTACTAACTAGCAACTTGTCGACCACACTTTAGGAAATTGTACTATATGCGAAATATTAATATTGTACTAATTTATCGGATAATTTTTTATCTCGTTCGTTTTCAGTTCAACATTTTATCAGACAGGGTCAGAGGTTAAAATTCTATTTCAATAGCGTAATGATTAATAGGTCTAATGAATTTTCGGTGAGTATAAAATCATTATTGATTTTCCTATGTTAGAATTCAATTCTTAGAATACACAATTTAGTAGGTGCTATAAATTATTCGGATAAAGGAGTTAGTTATTAATTGAAATCGGACGTGTTTTGATCGTGGCTGACGTCACGCGCTTGAATAGATTTAAAAGAGAAGCAGCTGAAGCTTAACTTTCTGGAATCATTAACATATTTGGCAAAATTTATAGAAGTTACTTCGAAATTTTTATAGTTATCTTAGGAGACGTGCAGCAGGTAATATGATTTTGTCAGATTGCATTAAAATGAACGTTGCGTGGGTTTTTCTCGAATCTGTCAAAAGGCGTAACTGTAAACCTCCTTTTCTTCTCGTCCGCTTATGGCTCGATGATATTGGAAGACTTGTTTATGTAGTTCATTAAGCACAGGTAGTTAGCTATTCAGTAACCATAATCGCTTTTTATAATCCGTGCTTGTATCTCTCTACGAATAAATTTAATCATCTGTTTAATGCGCAGAATTCTATATAGTTATACGCATATTATTGACTCTACACTCATGACGAAGAAAGAATAAATGTCCTACACAGGAAATTGACATTAGTAAACTGGTTAAAGTCAAGTTTCAAGAAGGAAATAGTTCAACGGAAATCAGTTATACGAGCGAATATTCTTAGAGCGGGATGTCCAAGCGTTTTTCAAAGAAAAGGACATATAAAAGCAAGTGTAAATTTCGTTTTATCTAGCGTAATCTTATCTTGAATTTCCGTTTAACATTTGATAAATCTTAACAGGAACAAGCTAATTCTTTTTCTAGAAAAATATATTACGTACTTTCAGTAAAAGATTCTTCGATGTCCTTGTATCATATATACCGCGTGCAGTAAAATGATTAATATTAGACAATTTACATTAAATTAATATCACGCGATTCATATTAATATTAAATAATAATTTTCTATTTCTGCCTATATAAATCAATGGAGAATATTTGAAACAAATATTTTTGTCAAGTTAATTACAACACATTTGTTTTCATGTTAATCTGTTTAATACATATAGTTTTATTTTCATCGATATAGATAATTATTTATTCTCATGGTTACAACGAAGATCACACAAACACATATATGGGAACAAGAGTACGCGAGGAAACAGGATATGCTCATTAACGTCTAGCTAGAAACAGCATTTCCACTTGGCTATAATATTCGCGTATCCGTCACACGTATCGGTGTTCGGTCTTAATCACAGAGTCTGCTTTCCCCCGGGTACCTCTCATTTCCTCCTCAATTTTCACTGCACGTGGTCTTTTATTCATCCTCGAGCCTCCACCATAAGTCATAGTAATTAATTATAGAGATGAATCATATCTCGATACGTCAGTCCTTCTTTCTTACCGGCGACTCCTTTTTCTCGAGTGTCGTAACAGTTCGAGATACAGGACGCTGTAGCATCTCGAAATCATCGAAATTAGTGATTTGTCTAATTACGAGAATGTACCGAACGATTATTTCGCGCGTAGAGAAAATATCGTGGCAACTTCCGCATACAACTTTACCCGTAGAGAAATGAAAATAAATGCCTGATCATTAGGCTTTTACGGTGGTCTGGTTTTTGTTATTCAGGTAATTTAATTTGAAATTATTTACTTCTAAGATACTCGTTCTGTTTCATTTTAATATAGTATCATTATCTCGATGGACTTTGATATTATCGTATTTTACGCGTTTATTTGAGAATTCGCAAGGAAGTTGAAGGCGGAGTTTGCGAAGGATGATTTTTATGATGGTTTCTAGATATAGCAAACTTCTTATTAAATGGAATTTATACAAACTAATTGAGATTCGAAATTTTACGGAAAATTAACCTAATATTTTTTCTTTTTTTTTTTTTTTTTAGAGAGAATTTAAATTTCCTGGATGTAGAGATTATTTTGCAAGATATCGTATACACCATCAAATAAATTATAATTATAATTATAATACAATATTTTCTTAAATTGTAAGGTTACAGTTTTTGCAAAACGGGAGAGAAAAACATAGTTTCTGCAGTTGTTTAATTTAACACATTGACTGTCACACATGTTTTCAAAGAAATCTCCGTCAGGCCACGCGTACAGCAGTACCAAGCGTTCTCTGCTAGGTGCTCCCATCGATATTTTAGTAATGCGAGTCGCTCAAGCGGTCTCAAGAATAATCTTTCGTTTCGTTTGTTCGCAACATTAAAACCAGTAGCTGTTGTTGAATATAACGAAGGAAAGTGTGGTATAGATTATTCCGACCAAATGGTTTCTTATGCCACCACAATTAGAAAAGAAATCAAATGGTACAGAAAACTTGGCACTCAATTCCTTCTGGGAATTTCTGTTGTAAATGCTTTGACGGTTTACAAAATTGCAACAGGGAAAAATATAAATATTAGAATATTTAGACAATTATTAGTTGCAAAATTATTAGGGTTGTCTGAAAATACAAAAAATCCTTGTCTTCGAAAGAGTCAGCATAATATCGCCGTTCGGAAAAACGATTCCGGAAGAAGCATTAGACGCATGCAAACTATGTTATGCAAATAAAAGACGTCGAATGGACCGAACAAAGGCACAAAAGAATTTGAAGAAAACAACAACTTATTGTCCAAATTGTCCCGACTAGCCTCAGCTATGTATAGAATGCTTTAAAGTTTTACATTCTAAATAATTTTTTTAATAAACCATTTTCGTATTTTTATTTTATAACAATTCAACAGTTTTATTATTATGGAACATCTTTTCAAATACCCACGACGATCCTTCGCAAGTAGTCAAATAAGCGACACCCGAATATGGGTTACGCGGCGTGACCAGAAACTTTGCTGACACCCGAATACGGGTGTCGTGGCAGTCAACGTATTAAACCAACATCGAATCACCATCGAAAATGTAGAACACAATATGTTATTAAATTTTCTTTCTGCCTATTTTCCTTTCTCTTTTCTTTATACGAGTCTTACATAACTAAACTAAACACGATGAAAATTAAATCAAACCGACAAGAAGCCATGTTCCATTAGAAAACACATGTTAAGAAAATGTTATCAGTTGATCTAATCTTGCATCGATAGAATACCGATTAGCTGATATCGGCAACTCCGTGGAACATCGAAAACTCAGTTGTCAGTAAGTCTTAACACACGTTCGACAGGTTGTTAATTAGGTGTTTCGCGATAACGCCTAATCTTATCCCGATACACGGACCCTAAGAATCCACGTTAGTCCGTACCAGCGACACCTTTCCCCGTAGGTAGCTAGCGCGCGTAAAGACGATTCTTACGCGTCGTCGATGGCGTAGTTCGAAACCCATGGACAATTAACCCACTTATCCAGAACTAATGGACATTCCATTATGGTGTTTCTTGGCGAGCGGTACACCAGTGGTCGCAAGTATCACATGCTCGTGCCATACTCGCTTAGGTACCCCGTGACGACATGAGAAATTTACAAGGCGATTTCTGTCGACTAGAACGAAGATTCGAATTGATGTGGACACGTGACTCGAGAAATTAAGGAAATTACGGGACACGTGAGTTTATATAACGAGAAAAAAGTTGATAACGTTGAATGGTAGATGGAGTAAACGAGAGTCGATTCGAGAGTATAGGAATTTCGCAACGTGAATGAATTCGTGTTTTACGATTATGTCTCTTACGAGTGAATAAAGCGATATTGCTTCGGAATTTGTTTCATTAGCTTATCGATTTATTTGACTACACAAAACATCCAAGAGCAATTTAGATATGGATATTTTATGTTTATGGAGGAGTTTCCTGATTGGGTTAACACGTACAGTTAGCTAGAAATTAACATAATATATTTTTTTTTTCTATAATAAATCAACGTGGTATATTTTCTGCTGTATTTTGCTCGTTGATATTTACAAATTAGCTTACGATATAAAATCAGTTTTACGTAAGCGAATTCTTACATTGTGCATTTTCACGTCATGTTTCAATTATCAGCAACTCTGTCTATGTCACGTAAAGTTGGTACATGGGTTGTAGTAAGAAGGCTGAGTCGTAGCCCAACTACTAATCTTCCTTTATAAAACTTTATTATAAATGTTAACACTTACAAAATAATACCGAACCGGAGAAAAGGGGTTGTATGAGTACAGCAACTAGAAGAAGAACAAGAACTGCCCGAGCTGGGTGAAGTCTCGGTTTATATACGTTTTGGTTTTAGGATGTTGAGGGGCTAGGTGTAGGTTATGATGTAGAAAAGTGTCCGAAGGTCGGGGGTCCATATCCTATCTCTGATGTGGACTGAGGTGCGTCACAGCCTTGATGTATGCTATGATGATAAGGTGGTGATGTGTCCAAAAGTGTCCGAAGGTCGGGGGTCGATGTATTATCACTGATGTAGGTTGAGATGTGATTGATGTCACATCTACATCAATATCTGTATATTGTAATATCGTAAAGTAATTTGAATTAGAGATCGGTTGAAAATAAAAAAAAAATCGTGCACGTCGTCCTTCTGTGGTTCGTTTACATTTAAGAGCGCCTATGTGACTAGTCACCTAGTTCTTACAGAGATATGAGAAAAACAACAAACAACGTTAGAGCAGAAGGACGGTTTCGTGTTTCGAAGAGGGATGACCGAGAGATCAGAGTATGCGAGTCGAAAAGTGAGTGTGTTGCGAGAATCAGAGTTGATCGAGACATCGAAGAGTAGAGTTGAGAGAGCTAATCGAGTCGTCTAAGAGTAGAGTCGTTAGAGTTGATCGAGTTGTCAGTGTTGTAGAGTTGTTAGAGTTGCTAGTGAGAGAGAGAGAGTGTGTGTTAGATTCTGTAAAGTTATTTGAGAGTATCGCATTTAGTTTCAGTTAAACAAACATCGTTTTCTGTCCAATTAATACCTGCATATTCAATTCATTATTAATAAATTGTAAGTAATCGGGAAAAATTTATATCTTAATTTCCACGATACTACAATATTACTTTTGTTATTAAGATAGCGATAAGAAACAAGAATGATAACAAATCATAAAATAGACGTAGAAAGTAATACTTATAATATCATCATTTCCCTCTCCTTCTCGAGTCATCGAGTAAATCAGTCTGACTTTCAAGCCTCTAATACTCCAACGTCCAACGTCGTCCATTAGTACCGATTAACGACAAAGACCGGTCTTTCATCGCCATCGACAGCCTCATCATGTAAATCAGGTTTAAAACGATCGAGAAATCAAATACTACTAGAAATTTAGTCAACGAAGAAATCGCCATCTTTCCTGATTATATCTCGTCAATCTTTTGTCAGCTCGATTTTACGTAATACTCGTATCGTGCACGAGGGAAACGGACACAGATATCGCTCTGTATGCACGGAACGATCGCGTCTATGCAAATCTGTTGATGCAAAAGTCGCGGACGCGTGTTATATAAGGTGCAAAGCTTAAACGCGTGGCGTGCGAGCGAGCGAGCGAGCGATCGCGTACGCGTAAACCGGTTTGCTTTTCGCGGTTGGTGGGGGCGTGTGACGCGACGCGCGTAAATTAACATCGACGCCGGTGTACGGAAAGAAACGACGTCAAACTTTCATATTTCATAGAATCGGGTGAAATAAGGAGCGCGAGAACGGTTTGCTTTGAAATTTTGCACTAAACTGTTCGACCGGGCCGTGGTATTGTCGGGGCAAAAAACTGACGTGGTTCGCACGATAGCTTGTTCTCTCGCATAAATGTTGAAGCGGCGGTGATTGGTAGACGAGGCTTCTTCGCGGTGATTTATGAATAGCGGTTTTCTTTGCTTCGATTTTCCTTCGTTTACTTTTTGTTCATGTTAATACTCGTGGTAAAGGTATCGTGAAAGGGTACATACATACACTTAGTCAGGAAAGTTTACATACAGCTATGGAATTTTGCGTATCTGAGTCACCGAAGAAAGTGAAAACGCATATTGTTAGAAAATTGCGTGTAGTTATATATTAGTACGGTTATTATAGATATATGTCGAGAAGCAATTAAAACATTTAATTGGTAAAAATCGCGAAATAAAATTATATCGGAAACTACGGAATCTTTAACGTTAATGTTAGCTGGACGTAATCAATGCTGACGTAGGACATCTACAAGATATCGATATTACCTACTATTTTCATGATTTCATAACACATGTGTGTAATGTTTGCAATATCGTATCTTATATTTCTCTTACTCCTTTTTTCTTAATAAAAGTGTTACGTTTTAGCAACACGTGTCTTAATGTTCTAAAACAGTGTGTACAGTTAAATGTGTTTTTACTATAATATTTTATATTTGTGGGATGTATGTAGATCTTTGTGACTGACTGTAAGTAATTTTGTTGAAATTCGTAAAAAAAATTTCGCAATCTAACTTACATCCATCAAGAACTTGTTTCTAAATTATGATCCTTTCGCTATTGATCTTCTGATTGATCAAACCGAGCAGTTTGATTAACCGACCAATTTAATCCGTAGCGATGAATGATCAACTTCCGTAACTAAGCGAGTGATTAATCTCAATAGAAAGTATCGATATCGATGCACACGCTCGGATCGTCTGCCACAGCACGGGTCGTGTTTTCATCCTGTTTCCATTCCTGGCGAAGACACGCACATATGTAAATGATGCTCGGCTACTCGTTCCTTCGGCCACGTGTATTTTCCTAAACCATTCCTACTTACGCTACCTCATTATTCACCTAATTATTCTCGCAACATTGCTGTATCCTCTTTCGGAAACACGTTAAAAGCAGGTAACGCGTGTAAGTTTTACTGTTATGCTAAATCTTGCAATCAAATCAAGTACATTAAAATAAGTTTCTCATGCAGATACGATAATTTCATCTGGTTTGAATTTCCATATATTTACACAGCGGCGAAAAGGATTTACCTTCGTATGATTTTGAAATAATTAAAATAATTCATCATTATAAAATAAGAAACATTATTATACTATATTACGTATTTTAATATGATAAATACGTATCGAAAGTATCATCTAAAGTAAAAGGGTTAATAAAAGGTGCTGCCTAAAATTTAAATCGGTCGGATCCTTCGATCGCACGATTCGTTCAACTGTAAATACAAATTGTATAAAGAAAGAAAGTTATAAATTACAAATATTCGCATGAAACTACCAACAAATACAAAAATCAATAATATTGGCGAAATTGTCTGTAAAGTCCAAATGAAACATCTCATAATCTCTAAACGGAAGCATATTGTTTATACTACGTTGCTTCATCTTCCGAGTCTCGGCTGGCATGGAAACTTTCACGTATCTCCGGCCAAGGGGGATTCCCGAGGCGACGTTGCATTTCCTGAACGTAACGCTGCGCGAACTATGACATTACGCTTAATTGTCGGTGACTGCATAAACATTGATGAATGCCTGGATGGCTGTGGCCGGCTGTGGACGTGCTTTCTCGAGATCCGTTCGATGACTTGGAAGACTTTCACGACGACCAGGGCCCCCATAGAAAACTGAAAGTCACATCGTGTCAACATTATAAAGTAACGATTATTCGTGTTACGTTGTACCGCGACGTGTCTCGCCGCGAGTCTTTCGTGTCTCGACGATCGACGATCGGCGGTAGGTACGACGTTTTCGTCCGTGGATAAATATTTGTACGTGCGACGTTTTCCTACCGTCATTCTAGGCAAGGAATACTCAGGAAAAATTCGAACCAGGCAAACGAATACAAGCAACGATTGTTCGTTTGCCGATGGTTTGGTCACGTTTATTAGGGAACATGAGAGAGGCAAAGAGATGAGGAGTAGGGAGGAGAAAAAGGAATGAGAGAAAGAGGAAGATTATATTAGTGTAAAGAATAAAGAGAGGGCCGAGGACAGGAAGATCAGAAAAGAAAGGAAGGAACAGTGGAGATAGATGAGAGAAGAAAAACCACAAGACGGGAAGAAAAGTTATTAGAATGGCGCTTATCTTTGCTTCTTTTCGTTTCAGGACTGGACAAATATCTTCTTAATCCTGTTAGAATCGGTACTTTTGGATTGTGAAAAAGTTCCTGTTCTATCAATTATTCCGGTACAGATCTGAACATTAGACAGAGCATTATGAAACAACTTAGTTTCTCAATTAACGATTATATGTGCACGAATCTTGCTCACTTGTTACGTACTCGCTTATTATATATTCACTAAAAACTGTTGGGGTGATTCGATGTGTAAACAGAGAAAACTCGTGGATAGATTGTAAGGCAGAAAAATATATTTAAATAGAGGTGTAATTATAAGTAAGAATACAATTTGAGCTGGTCCAGATCCGCACGCTAGCTGTGTTACCCAATAACTGAAAACCCCGAAGCCAACGTCGCCTGTCTACTGTTTATGGTCTGACTTCGTCGCAGTCTTTTGTTTACGCGCTGTCGATGGCTTCAGTGCTTGAGAAAACTAAAAAGACCAGATGTAGAGTTTTCTTAGAAGTGGTGACCACTTCAACAAAAACACTACATATTACGTTCAGGAATTTCTCTGGTAGAATAATTGAGTAGAAAATCGTGATTTAAGTTTACATAGAAAAAGACCAAAGATATATCTAATACGTAAGTTATGAATGTTGTTGTAAATTGTTGCGCGGGCTTTCACAACGACAGTTGTCTGCGTTAAAACCACATGAACGAAAGGTAACGTCAAAATGAATTTTGTAGCTCGATCTTGAACAGAATTCCCGAAACGGTATAAGTCCGGTTTAACTCAAATCTTTATTCTTTATACACCTTATAAACGATTAATTCACATACAAAGTATCGTTTTGTATCAAATAAGGCACTCTCTTCTTTCACCTATATTCGATCGAATCGTCGGCAATTGAAATTCGCTCAGCGTAATCGGATTTTTCCGCAGAACAATGATTTAGCATGGACACCGATAACACAAGCCGGATAACTCTTGTAGCAGGAAGAAAAGTCTGCCGTGCCCGTTATTCCGACATCGCCGTTGGGAAGAATGTAAATCACTGTCGTTGATTAAACGATTTATTCCATCTACCTCTTAATTGGACCGCGTTTATAACACGGTCCAATTAAAAGGCAAACGTTACGTTAAACGCGATTATACGTAACAAACGCCTGATAAGAGGTCTGCGGACCTGTCACGGTATTTAAAGAATCTTCGATCAAGGGGATGCTGCGCGTTATCCCGTTGCGTATCCGCCCTAAGCTCTCTCTATCGTCCCGTTCCGCTACCATGTGTCTCTAAGTGGACCGGTTTGCATGGCCACGTCCACGTCTGCGTAGGCTGCATCATCGTTGCGAATCGATTGCTGGTATTAGGAAAAAAAGTAAAAGCGGACGAAAATCGAGAGAAAGGAAAGGGAAGAAACGAAACTGCTTCTCAGGGAAAGAAAGGGTTTCAAGCTGGAGAGAAAGAAAGAAGAGGAGAGAGAGAGCGCTATACCAGAGAAGATAACAGAAAAATCAACCGTCCACCAAGTTAGAAAAAGCAGAGTCCACGAAAGAACCTACGCGTGGTGTGGTGTGCACGCTTATCTCGCCTAGGCTAAGCTTGTCGCGGGCTTGAAACATTCGAGTCTGGCCTAGCCAGATATAACGTACGGCTTATAGTGTCTGGATATAACTTGGCGCTTGCCGTGGATACGGATAAGTACATAGATCAAGAGAAAGGCTAAGGAGAATCAACGGCCGAGATCCTCCTCCTTCTTCTACCGATTCCTTTTCCTTTCTACCTTCTTCTTCGTATCTTCCTCTTCCTCTCCTTCGCTTCCTTCTCCTATTTGCTCGTTCTATCTGTTCCGACTTCCCTGTCCCCAACCAGCTCTATCGAAGAAGCGGTCAGAGGTACCGCGGGAAATTAATGGGCATCTCCGTAACCGCATGAATTGAGTGGAGACTCGTGTTAATTGGGATAAAGTCTCGTGTTTTTCATGAATGAATTAAGCCCCGTGTCGCGTCTAGGCGACGCTCGGTACCGGTGGAGCAACAGCGCCAGTGGTGGTTCCACACTCGATCATCTTCGCCGATTTTCCGATCCCTTTTCAAACTGTCTTCTTCCTGTTTAGCTTGGTTCGTTCGATTCCGACGAGGATCGAGCCCAGGGTTGAGAGCTGCTGCTCGCCCACGCTCCGCTACATTCATTCACTTCTGCGTCGATCTCCCCTGGCCCCGCATCGTGGCGAGGAGGAATCGCCGCGGTGCCTTCGGCTCGAGCGTGTTCACCGTTCCTCGCGTGCGCGCTCACGGCTGCCGCCTGTGTACGCGTCTCCACTCGCCTCGACCTAGCCAGCTGACGTCATCTGATTCCTATACGTTTATCCGCGCGCATTTCCTCGCTCCCTCTGCTACCCCCTGTCATGCGAGCCGGCCATTAATAAACTTTATTACGCGGCCGAATCCGCGTGGCAAAGGTCTTTCGACGCGGGAGACGCGAGAGACGCGCGTGGCTACCCGCTTCACGCCAACAGACATACCGCCCAGCTGCCTTCGATTCCGGATATACAGGGTGTCTTAAGCTGTGTACTAGGGTAATAGATTATTTTACGTGCAAAAATAAGCCATGGAGATGAGATAGCACTAGGAGAACTAAGAATCAGCCACGTAAATTTCATGTACTCTTTCTTGCTTTGGCAAGAAACACGTTTAATAATTATGCAACATTTTGTCACTCTAGTTCTTAACTCTTCTATATTCACTAGTTTTGTAAACTAGAGAAAACTATGTATAAAGTTTATAAAGTTTAATATTACATATCGTGTGTTAAGATTTGAAGAGGCTGAATATCTGTCGCGTTCTATGTAGAATTCTCGTCGTATTGTCACGAATTCTTTATAGAAACCAGACTCACGTTTATTGGTTTAAAAAAATTGAATTGAGCAACTAAGAACCAGAGCGACGATTTCCAATAGGAGAATCCTGATCGAGCACATCCTCACGCCTTGCTGGTAATACCAATGCGAAAGAAGCTTCTATCAAATCAATGGCAACCTCGAGGAATTGACTAAGAATGTGAAAGTACTATCTGTCCTGGGACACCCTGTATACTATCGATTCTACCGTTCCATCGGGTATTTTTAATGCTGGATTTCTCTTATTTCTTCGCCTGTTTTGCTGTTTCTGTCCGGGTGTTTTGGTCAATCGCGGTATCCTTTTTTGATTTCGCTGTTTTTATACGTGTAAAGGATTTTACACGGGATTTTATTTGACCTCCGAGGTTATGAATTATAGGGGTGGACGTTCGGCGAATAAAATAATTAGAATTTAATGGTATCAAGTTGCATGCATTTAGCAGATAAAATACAGTACTGTGTAAATGTATTTGGAATATCTCCGACACCGATCTTATGGCGCCAGTTAAACATATTTTTAAGAAGATGTTTCCACTTGTTGTTATATGCAAATGACTCTTTAGACATTCGTGATTTCGTCGTTTACCTATGGTTTCTTGCAGTTCACAAATTGTTTGGAGATATTACGGTAAGTGGAATCTCAAGTTAAATGCTACAAAATTGTTTAGGATTGAGACGAAAGTACGAATTAAAAGCTCGAATGAATTTCTTATATAATACAGAGATATAGTATAATATATTTATATAACATAAAGTATGATATAATATAGAATAATAGAAAATACAAAGTAGATTTGTCAGATAATAATTGTGTAGTGCTCCCGACAGAACAAAGTATTGATTATTCCAAAAGTAATTAACTAGTTTTCAAAAGAACTTGTATTCCTTAAAAAATAACGATAAAATTTAAATAACACAAAATATATTGACATTTATGAAAACGAAACATTTTCGCTTAATAAATGTTTTAAATGTTACGCACAGAGCTTTATTTGGAACATAATGATACCGACATTATTCGATTTTTTAAATTAATTCTACCATGATGTAATTTTATTTATCGTATATCGTGTGATTAGACTTGCTTTAAACTAAAAAAGTTCGTTAAAATTTTAACTTGGCACTTTACGTTGGTGGTTAATTATTTGATTTCTAACCATTTTTTTCACGCTTATTTATTACCTCCTTTATGATATCCGTTGCTATGAATTATCGACAAAGTTTACCTACTTTGGCTAGCACACCATAGCAGTCGAATAGCTGTCAGATGTAATTTGAATTGCAAAGTAAGATGAGTGCGTTCGATAAACAGCTGTTTCATGTTCTACTTTTTACTTGTTTATCGAGTCATACAAATTGTAATCGTAATGACCCATCTTGATTGATTACGTAAGAAGGACATGAACGTATCTGAAACTTATTGCGTCTGAGACGGTTAGAAACTTGCTTACAAATTATTTTAATAAATAACTAGAGCAATATGTACAAAGATAAAACGATCGTCAACTTTACAATAAATTTTTGTATGTGACGTATTAATAAAATATAATAACACGGCGATGAATAAATGAAATACAGTTCAAAAAGAATAAACATACCTACGTGAATATTTAATTCCTATCTTACATAGCATTATAAAGAATTGCCTCCAAATTATTGGAACTGTTACGTTGCATTAGAACTAGAACGAGATCGCGTAAAAATCGATCGCATTTTTGGCAAAGATTATGACGAATAACACGATCTTCAAGTCTAACTTGGTCAAGGACGAAACGTAAATATGGTTTGTAAAAATTTATTTCGGATTATGGATTTATATTCCACGTTATAAATAACTAATTACACGCAGAAAGCAAGAATTCGGTGATTGAGAAAACATGATTCACACACATAGAACGATGACAAATCTGCTTGCGCACGCATCCGTTGGATGTCACGTTTTCCGAGATTTATGGCGAGATCGCTCTATCGCGATTAGGAAACTGACGCCCTCGACACTTTCCACGATTCAGCGAGAGAGTTCAATGAACGCACAGACCAAACGATTTTCCGTAAGCAGCGATCGCAGCAGCGCAGCGTGTGCCATAGAAAGTTGCGCGCATTAACACGTCGCGGATTGTTCGACGGTAATTGTACAAAGATCCTGTTCCCACGCGTTTTCAGAGCAACTTTTAAATGGACGCATCTTAATTTAACGAATTATTACAGGAATAAGAGGAAAGATACGAATTATTTAATAGTAGAGAAGTGTTTTTACCGAAGGAAGTTTCGAAGGACGCAGCGCTTATTGCTTCGAATAAAAGAGGAAGATCAATTGCTGAAAGAAAACAAAGGCTTCCAATATACAGCGGTTCAAAGAAATTCTTCTTATTAATTTATTTACTTTGTAATTAATTTGTAATTTAACTACTTCATTTTCTTACTCGTAATATGCATAAAACACAAAGATATATAGAATATCCAAAATACGGTACTCATGAAATCCAGCGGGTAAAGCAAATCTCTGCGTAGATTCTAGTTTCTCAATTACCGCCATGAAAATAGAGATTCGCATAAACATCTGCGGTCTACTAATAATACTTTCTGTATATCTAATACATTTGTACTTTTTTTATTTACGCCATAAACGAATAAACTTTTGATAACGAAAACAAACGGAATTAATGGGCAAAAACACGAGTAAGGAAATAAAAGGGTAGAGAAAAGACGATGCTGGCCAATAACCTTCTTCTTCAGGGCTTGGCAACGTTGCACGCACATAGGTAGCCGGTTGGTTAATGATGCCCGCGCGAATCGATGATTCGTCAATGTCCGGCGCGGAATTGGAATTATCCGACGGAAGAGCAGGGTGTCCTTGGTCGTGCTCGCATCCCTCTTCGGTCCAAGAAAAATCGTGACGGTATTAGGTAATCGAGTACATTGCCTTGGTAGAGGACCGATGATTTCCGGAAGTGGATGTGACAAAAGGATTAATGACATTCCGATGCTCGCAGCGTTTCCTAGCCATTTAACCGGGCTTGAATGGTAATACGTTTCGAAGAAAGCGAAGAATTGAAGTGATGTAAGAAGTATGAATGGGACAACTGTTGAATAGCGCAGGAATTATGAAACTGAGCGTGTACCTAACTTTCGTTTAGTTCCTTGAAGAATCGGAATTATATTAAAACGGCTGAAATAAACTGTTCGCGTAATGTTAGATAATTACTTGGTTATATGGCGATGACTATCTTAAATTTTAATGAATATTCAAGTAGCTCGGTTCAGTCGGTACCACAGAGAAATATAATTGCTGCTATATAATTGTTTTATATCATAGCAGGGAGTATAGAAATGGAGTAAGTAAAATCTCATAGCAAATTCTAATTAATTTAATTTGTAATTATTTCTTGAAACAAAAGTTTGGAAGTCGTCCTGTATTTATAGCGCCACGAATTACATCTTTGGATTTAGTAGCTTTCCTAAGCTTACGTTATACATAGAAAGGAAAAAATAGAAATGATACGATTAATTGAATTTACGCGAGTATTTCCTCAATCATACTTTCACCACTGTACAGGGAACATTAGAAATTGAGAAAAGGTTTGAGATTGCGAATTAGACAAGAAGTGTTCATAACCAGTGAATCTTTGGAAATGATCTGTAATTACATTACCAACATTATCTCAACAAACTCCTTTTCTTCTGACGAATACAAGTTATATCCTCGTGGAAAATTACGAGCGCTGGTTGAGCTATCAATGTACACGATACAATAGTTGTATAAATGAATTCTTTCCGACAGTAAAACTTCCACTTTGCACAAAAATCGGAAAAAATTCATTTCTACGCCCAATACATATTTATTGAGTTCAGAAAATACAGATTTTAAGTACATTATCCACAATAAACATGAATTTTTGTAATGGTATGTTAGGCAAAGGTACCGATACGCGGCGGTACGACGTAGTCATGCTGTATTATGTGTCGGCGCTTTACATTTTTTGTTGCATGATGCAGTTTTTGGGTTTAAGCCTCTGGGGAGCGGAGCTTTTTTTTTTCTTTTTATTTTTTTTTCTGTCCTGAAAAACTTGGTCGCAAAACAGGACGCTTCGGTACATATGTACATGTGCGTATACGTAGATGGCGTAAAAATGATTCATAATCGAATTTGGTGAATCGCAAATGACCGGCCAAACTACTTAGCCTGTCTCGAATAACCTTGTAACTCAAATAGCCATACCTTCCACTTTACGTATGAAAACGTGAGGTCCAAGGATACGGTCGAATCGCGAGCATGGCAACGATCCAGTCGGAGCATCCGCGGATGGAAGGAGGCAGGGCAGCGTCGGCTGTTGAGCTCTCGATCTTGATCACGATATGCGAACATTATCCTTAGGAGGAAGCGCGAGCGATGCGGAAACCGCGAGAGCGTTCCGTTGCACACGTGGCCGAATGCTGCGCAAGCCCGGAATCGTGACTTTTTCGCGAACACCTGTCTATCTTCCGCCGAATCGTGCACGTATCGGTCGCACGACCTGTCCCGGCACGTAGGAGGAGATCATCTCCATGATCAATGGTCCGCCACGGCGACTGCAGCGACTGCATGTGTCCCCGGGGCCATAACTGTATTCGCGGATAGCACGTAAGATTATGGATGAACCGTTGCACAGTTGCGGAACAATGGCAAGTTAATGGCAATGCACGCGGCATCCCTGGGCTGCCGCCACGGTTCCTCGCCGCGGTTGTGTCCCTAAGCACAGAGCACTGCCGCGCCAAGAAACGCGTAAAGCCCCGTTTACATCGTTGCGACAGTCGTGCGCTGCAAATCCATCGCCGTCTTTTCATCGTCTCGAAGTTATACTTTGTCGCGAATAGATATGCGAGAAAATAGTACATACTGGAGAAGTTAAGCGCTACTAAACAATCTTCGTTCCTAACCTATTAAGGATTCATGTTCAACAGGACATCGTCGATTTCGCGTCGCGATATTGAAATAAACGATGCCAAAATACGAGGATCCAATACTCATCATTTTGCTAAACGATGAGACGTAAGTACATATAGATAGCAAGCAGTGATCAAATCGTTTAACATAAAAGTTCACATCTCTTTAATGAAATGAAGCTCGAACTCCTATCGATCGAACCTACTTATTTAAACATGGACCACTATTATGTGAACAGAAAGCAGATGGAGAAAGTTGATGAAATCCGAGTTCAGGTTCAAATAAGTGGAGTTTTACTGTACCTAGTAGTTGTCGCAATCGATTCGCATAGATGCTGTTTATCTTGGCTCTTCAAATGCAACTCCTTTTAAATTTCAATTGTATTCTACCGTTTATCGCAGTAGTATGAACGGACCATAACGCGATCACGTGTTTGCACGCTCACGTTCCTCTGGAAACAGAGGCGACGCGACGTTGCGTGGACATGCGTGCGCGCATCCTATTGTCGTAATAATGCACGTTCCCACTCTTCACGCCCGGTTGCCGGAGGCGTGTCGCGTTCCTAGGAAAGCTGCCCATCGATTTCGCTACGATGGGTAATTTTCTAGCGCTTTGCGCCGCATACGTTGGCCGATCGTGAGAGGAGATCGGTGCGTCAAAGCGGATCGCCAGTTGTCGATACAGTTAGCAGAAACGCAATCTATATGGCAACTTCTTTTTCGCCCCGTACATAGATTCTTATCGATCAATTCGAATAATATTAAATCGAGTCGATTGTATACGCGTATGTGCTTCACACGAATTATCGCACGATATTTCGTGATTTGTGTCTTTTAATATACATCCTACGTCCGGCTTGATATCGCGTATGTATTGTAAAAGTTGAAATCCAATACACATCCGTGTGAACGCGTGAACTGAATGAAATGGGATTTTTCAATCGCGTACACTACCGTAGTAAACGTCTTTGTTTTCAGCAACTCCAAGGAAACTTTTTCAATCTCGCTCCATCGATCACGAGTTAGGAGGAATGTACGCTTTTTTTTATTTTTTGTTTTCGCTTATATAACGTAGGAATCTTTGATAAAAAAAATGATAGAGACGATAATAAATCTGTTCAATTTACCGTGAACATTATGAATTATCCTAGATGTTAGATAATTGTAGTAATTATCCTCGGTATAAACAAAATAAATGCGATTGCTCGTTTTTGAGACGACATTGTTGCATGAATCATACGTAAACCAGTTGTATATCCAGGAAAATCTGAAATACTGCGATGGCGCGTTCGGCCCGCAATAAACTCATTTGAGAACGCTTGATCGAGATATAGTGCGGTCCATTTATTTCCGCGAGGAAGACTTCTTTTTACGTATCTAGGTACATAAATGTGACCAATTATCTTCATTACTTCGGACGAGATACCAGCTAGAAAACAACGAAGCTGGAAGGGAGGGAGATGCAAAATCCTGAGTATAGAGAATTTAAATTTATTACAATCTGAGTAGAATTAATTATTTCGATTTTGCAAATTAATAGCTGTGCACGAACTAAATAAAACGACGTTGTTTTAAACTTAATTAAATATGCTGGAAGATATAATAAAATTGTATCTGATTAATATAAGTAAAACAAGTGGTTGCAACTTAAATTATTTTTGCGTCTTTTTACCGAATCTGGCTTGTTAGGCTCGATTGGTTAACTCACTCGGTACAACACTACGTTCTTCCTTTCTTGTCGATTTAAGCTTGTTCAATTTAGTTTAATTTTCTCACCTTCGTCTAATCTTATTCGATTATACATAAAATTTCGCTAAAACAAGATAAAATCTTATTTCAATAGGTAAATTTTTTAATTAATTTACTCTCTCTACCTAAAATTCCATTTACTTTGTTGAATTTTCTTATTTCCATCTGATCTTTTCCACCTAATTTCACACGAAACGTTTAATTTTATAAATTCTTATCAAACATCAGTTCATTTTTAATGTAATTGTTGAAGTAATTACTTGAAGAGAAACTCTACATCTTTATTTATGTATATCTGTGACCTGGAGAACGCTATTACGCAGAAAATAGAATTTAATGAAACAAAAATATTCTAAATAAGGAGAGGTCCTTATTATTGTACCCTTGAATATGCATTATGTTTTGGGTTACAAGGTCTAGGAATAAAGGAACTAATAAATAGATTTCTATTTATGTTCCTTGTAGCCTTTAGCTAAAGCTATGAGGTTAACTCTTTTGGTAATGTCCTTTTGCTATAAACATATGGACGTGCTCCCTATCGATTCTATTATATTTGTAGAAGATGGTTTAAATGACGAGATATCTTGATATTGAAAACCGTCAAATGTATTTAAAATAATTAGTAGATACAGAGAATGTTCGCTAAGACGCTCGGTATTAACTGATTCATCGCTAAATGAAATTGCTCGAGACTGAGACTGAAAAACTGGTCACGTTACGGTCGCGTTCGTTCATTTATATTGGTCGAGGGTATACCGAAAAATTCAAATTCGCCTTGTTTTTGCCCGGAGTTTGTTTATTATTACATCATGTATGTCCTAACGATGTTGATACTCTGAGACGAAACAACAACATGATTCGAATTGTCCTCTCGCTCATGTGCCGCTACATATTGTAACACTAAGGAGAGTAAGGATCTGGATCAGCATAAACTTATACATTATACTTATACCTTTACTTATTTCAATATATTTTTCTATTACAAATTCATCCACTCGTTCTTCTATCATTCGACCTCAACAGTAATCTGCTATTATTTCATTCACAATCTTCTCCGATTCTCCGATTCGTTCTAATTCTAATTCGGTCTAAAGAATCATGTTCTCAATCTAACAGATTTTTTAGCCGATTCGATTCTCGCCGTTCCTACGAGTAACAAGGTAGCATGGCTATGCATAACGATTAGTCATTGGATCGATTATCGATTATAGTCGAACCGAATTTATTCCGGCCTCGGTGTTAGTAGTCGCGTCACGTACGATCGAATCGGATACAGAGCAGACAGAAAAGAAAAAGATACGATTGAATTGTAATAGAGTCCATGTTCGTGTCCATTGCGAGATATTATCGCGATCCAATCGGGATGAAATTAATAAAGCAATTTGTCTGCTGAATTAATACCGATAGCCCCAATTCAGAGTGACTTCTGTCCTATGACAGCGCACTATTTCACAAAGGCGCCTTTTATGCTTTTCAGCTTGGCATTATCTTCGATGGTCTGAATTCCAATGGAAATGTATCATCATCAAAACATGTTGCTAAACATACGTCAATGTTCTACCTAATCAGCCAATTTTAAAATGGACTTTGTTATTACTTTCAAATTTTGAATTTTAAGCATAAACAAATTTAACACATGACGTTTAGAGTTTCTCTAGGGTCGCAAGATGGAATTTCTTTTTACTCATTCTGTAACGCCAACGTTGAATTGTTGCAACACTCGATTAGCATTGTACAAATTAACGTAGAATTATAATGATGTGTGGATAGAAATAAATCTGAAGCTCGTCGATAGAGTTTAGATTCTTTTCCGATGGACTTTTTTAACACTGAGCAGAATATAATCGAATTTAAAAAATAAAACAATATAAGTAGTAAAATAGTAGATATATTTTATAATAATTTTCAAAATCAGATGTATAGTTTTGTTAATCACGAACAGTGGTATCGTATGTATATTCCATTAGGCGACAAAAATGATTCTAACAACGCTGCAATCTTTGCATAGAGTACCTTTTTACTTGACTGTTTCGTCAATTTTGGAGGGCTTGAAAGACCTTTTATTTCATCATCGATTTCTTAGAATACTCAAATAAATTATCATCAAATCGTTTGACTATTCGCGTCATCGGTTGAAATAGAGAATTCACACGATCACCTGCTGTTTCGCGTTAAAAACGACGCAGCTCGAAATTATACGCCAACATGCATGATTTCAGGGAGCATCTAGAGATTCCGCGAATCTAAGTCGCGATTTTGGCGTGGACAATATGCGAGTCACGTAATTTTGGAAACAGTATTTGGTTTCGATCAGTCAGCGAAGTTCCTCGAAAATTTCGGCTATCGAGTCACGTGAGTAAGGAATATTAAAGTCAGAAACAGGGTACGGTTCTTAGTATCCAGGATAGGCTTGGCTAATCGCTCGTAAATACGCAGCCAATGCTTCGCGCTGTCTCGCGTATTCGTAACCCATAAAGTTCGCTTGACTAGAATTTCAACCAGCCACGTCGTCCCGACCTAACGTCGTGATTTTATCAACCTACGGACATGACTATCGAGTCTGAGAGCTGTACACCTTTCTACGTGCACGTACTTCCCGATCCTTACGCGGAAAAGCGGTCTAAATGGACTTGTTGGATTAATTATTCGAGCGCTGATTCTAAAGAAGCAGAATTGGTTTCTTTAGAGGAAAAAGAAAATACATCAATTGAGTTTTTTTTTAAGCGTTTTACAAAGGAGTTTATTGAGTCCAGAAATGCAGTTTTTAAGTGCATTATTCACAATAAACATGAATTTTTATAATGGTATGTTAGGCGAAGGTACCGATACGCGGCGGTACGACATGCTGTATTATGTGTTGGCGCTTTACATTTTTTGTTGTATGATGCGGTTTTTGGGTTTAAGCCTCTGGGGAGCGGAGCTTTTTTATTTTCTTTTTTTTTTTGTCCTGAAAAACTTGGTCGCAAAACAGGACGCTTCGGTAGCTTGCTTTTTGGGTGCTGTGTACTTTGGGGAGGGGTGGGATGAGAGGGATGGGGCGGGGGGGGGGGGCATCAATTGAGTTTCTTACGATTGAAATGACGGCATATAATAGGTTGTCCGAAAAGTATGTTTCTTTTACAGACACGTCTTTTACAACGACGCATCTTTATACGAACATGAAATCTAATCTGTCGAACGTCGTGATCTTTATTTTGATAGAACAAAATGGATCACACGTAATTCGATAAAATAATATAAAACGGAAAATGTTGTGCATCCATTATTTCCTTATGAAACGAAAGAAACTTTTCGGACGACCTAATATTTGAGTAAGAATGGCACATACATTACGAAAGTTTTAACACTGGTACATATAATGACGGACGAAAGAAATTTTATGAAATAAAGTGTATAAAACGACGTCATAATCTTACAGAATGAATTTGTATTCAATAAGAACAACGAATAAATGTAATATATACTACAGAATAACTAATTATTACAAATATGGTTAAACCAATACGGTATTTCTAAAATTATTAAAATTCATAGTGCATCAAGTTTAGACTTTTTTCTTGCCCGTTACTGTTTTTCATGAAAGATAACAATTTTAAAAAGAAAATGAACTACAAATTCTGCTATTCTAAACAACTGTTCAATACAAAATTTGATTGGAGTAGAAAGAATGTTATTATTGATATTAGTAGGATTATTTTCGAATTTATGATAAAACTTGTAGATGCTTCAATGAAGGTAGAATTAGGGAAATATTCCTAAACGTTTGGCTGATAGTGTATTAATCTTCAAGATTCCTGTGTCAAGTTGGTTCATAAATATTATTTCAAGATAATATCACGATAACATCCAATAACACCCCGTAACGTTTCCCTCATCATACACCTCACAGAATTCACATTCTTTCCCTCTAAAATCACTGCTTCTTATTTTCCCTCCTTATTTTCTCATCGTTTACAATTTCAACTTGTCAATTTGAAGACATCGTTTTTAAGCATCACGCCGGTCTACTGGAGGCAACCATGTGCGCTATTCGATCGCAATTGCGATCTTAGGTCGTGGAAAGTGTTCTTCCTAGTGCGTTCATGAGCCAGAAGGATGAGAGGTAGGGCGTTGGTAGACGACAGTGAGCCGGTACGTGGGCCGTGATCCAGGGCCTCCGCCAGTACCGGTCTTACTGGGAAACGCTGTTATCCTGCCCTCGAGGCCCAAGGTGTACCGCAAGGACACGAATGTGGCAGTTTTTGTCGCCGTCGTTCTATCGTTCCGGCTGGCGCACGAGCTAAAAGCTTCTTTTCTCGCATCGAGTTAGCGGAGGCCCCGAACTCGCTCGCGGTATATTATTGCATCGATAAACACGCCTACGTCTTTGTCTCGAGGGAACCGTGCGGGCGCCGTTTTAGCCTTCGTCGTTCGATCGAAATTAAGGTGGAAACGAACGAGGAAGGACAAGAGGGACTTCGAAGGTCTTCTCTGTACGTTCGGTATTCAGTAAACGACGTTTCGGAATGAGTTTCAGGAGGGATATTTTTTCCATGGACGTTTTTAACAAGAAATCCTTGTCGCCCTTGGAGCATCGAAACGGGTGTACCTTCACTTTCGGCATGTCTCGTGTTTGGTTATTACCGGGGAGTGGTTCGGGTATTCGTACGTGAAAGGAAAGGTTGATATATCATATCTTGCGATTAAAAAACGTATATCACGTGTTTCAGAAGGAAATAATAAGGTATTGTACATGAGACGCTTTTTATTTGTTTAAAATCTTGTTGCGTGATTGCGAGAGGAATAAAAGGTATTGGATAAAAAAGCTTTGCGAGGCCGGAGAATATAAATGTCTATAAGGTATTGCTAAGAGTTTGGATTTCGGAAAATAATTGATAAATTGAAAGTCCCTTTTCAAATCCGTTCTTGATCGATGGACCAATTTTAATCGAATCTATGATTCGTATATTATACATTTTCGGTAATCGAAGGAGTATTAAATTACGTTTTATCAAGTGAGATTTTATATTACTAACCTATACCAGTATATAATTTCTCGTAATAAATCTAAGTTCTTCAATTGTCGTCTCCTAATAAGTAAAACCAAGGAACGGAATTGATATCTTCTTAACTCGAGTTAAAAGAGGAGCACAAAGAAGATACTGTCCAAAATTATTACTGAAAATTCCTAACTGTAACTCGTGAAAGTTACTTTTGTATTCCAGAAGTCACGCTTTACTCCCTATCCTAATAATAATCTGACGATTGTATATAATTATCTAAATCTATCGTAATCGTTGGCAGAAAACAGGACCTTAACGTAACTCTGTAACTCCAACGAAAAAGGAGCAACTTTCCAAAATTATTACTCAAAACTTTGAACCATAACTTCTCGAAGCCACTCTCGTATCACATTCCAAAACAAATTGCGGCCACACATCATACCTTATTCGCCGCCAACACGCCAAAGAATCTAGACAAATCCAGCGTACAATCTCGTTCGTTTCGAGCAACTTTATATTCGCCTATTCGCGGTATCCGGGCCGCGATCTGATGGCTGGTATATCACGCTCGCGTACACACGCACGCACGCGACGGAGAAGTGGTGCAGAGCGAGTGATGCATGGACGCGAGCCAGTGTCTCCAGTATTCTTAAAGAGCGCTATTTATACCCCTGACTGCACAGGCTAAAAGAACGGCCAAGGAGCGGGTTCCTCAATAAGGCAGCAGGTAGGCTGTACAGTGATTCAGAGGTAATTTTTCCAGCTGCTCCAGACGGTGGCTCGACTCTCTGTCTGCGTGTGCACGCTTCCATCCAGCATCCACCCTTTCTACGTCTCTTTCTTATCCGACTCCTCGTCGTTCGCTTCCTCTTCCTTCCAATCGCTCACGGCTCTTCCCTTTCGTTGCTGGTTTCTTTTTCGCGCATCCTTCATGCCGCTAATCCCGAATCATGGATCTTGTTGTCACCTTGATCGCTCGCGATCGTCTGGTTCGCCGCTCAGCCGGCAGCCTTTAAAGGAGAATCAGGACAACACTATCGCACGCCTATGTGGATATAGATATATAAATACTTGAGACACAATTAAGGATGCGGCTGATCACTCGAAGGTGTACTTTTCTGGCTGATTGGCTCGTCGAAGATTCAGGAAAGTAAATTGGGCAAAGTAGGAGTTTGTTAACTTTATCGATTATTATCGGTGATCTTATTCGTTTTAATTAGAGTGATTGGTGCTATTTTGAGAGTCTTTTAATATAATTTGCATTCATCGCAGTGAAATTATACTTTTTCGTCAGCTATGCAAGGCTATAATCGACGTTATTATTTAAACTAGTTTTTATTTTTTAAGATAACAAGAGTAAATCAGTGTGATACAGAAGCTATTTGAGAAATATACAGAGATATTTGATCATCCGTTATATTAATAATTGTAATAATTATATTAATATGTTCAATATCTATTAGGGTCATCTTTAACGATTACCGATTATTTAAAATAGCTATTTGTACGCTTATAATAAATATCATACCTTCAAATTGTTCTCAAATTTTACCAATATGATCGTGACAGTCTCTCCTTATAGTGCTAATAAAATCGCACAAGTTTTACACAACACATATAATAGACCAAACGTTTTCTATAAGTTTCCAAACGAGCCACTTTATATACAAACTTGTTAGAAAATTCAATATTGAGCTATCATAAATATCCACGCAGTAACTAGGAAAAATCAGGCGACTTTCTGATTTAGTTGACCCGTTGGTTCACGTGTGCACGGAACTAAGAGCAAGAATCGGGCCGGTGTGTGTCTATTACCGTGTCCGCTGTGTTCTGGCCGGATAACGAGCCTGGAGAACGTTCTCGCATAAAATGTGATCGAGGCGCATAGTTTGCACCGCGTCCTTAAAGGTTTCGCATTCCCGGGCAAAGCGGCCGCAACGACCGTAGCAGAGCGGAATATAAGCGTTATCAAGCGCGACGATTTCGCTGGCCTGGTACCGTTATCTCATTAGGCGAATTACCGAAGAGGCTCGAATGTTTATCAGCGGCCCGATCGAACTAATGATAGCTCGATACTGACGATCGCTTGGCAAACCGAGAACACTTGGAGCCAGCGTGGGCGTTGGGGCACCTCAATTAACATTGGAATGGCATTGCCGTCGATTTCACGTGGGCGTTCGGTATCCGAGACACGTATCCTTTCCGTTCGTTTCACTGTCGTCGCCGGTGCTGCAAGTGGCTGCCTGATTTGTCCTCGCGGTTTCGTTGGGAGCTCTATGCTCTATTCGATTTCTGGCGTGGGTTTATTTCGTGCGTTTCACAGTATGCAATTCCTGTTATATACTCTCTTGTCATTTGCTTCCCTTTTTATTCCAGGCTGAAATAGTACTGTGTATAGTTGGGTATTTTTTTACCTTCCACGTAGAAAATGTCTGCTCTGCTTTATTCTATTTTGGCGTGAGTTTATTTCGTGCATTTGACACCTTGCACTTCCTGTCCCTGCTTTGTTTGTCGTTTGTTATTTATAGTAGCATCGTACGATTACAACACCTACATAAAGTTTGTTACTTTTTTAAAATACAAAAGCGCTATATGTGATGAAAAGTTTCATTTTCTCTAATTCTTACTCGGAACACTTTAATATACATAGCAAATATGAACGATTAATTGCATAAACTGTAACGTATAACGAGCTAATATCTACTCTGTAATCAATTATTTATACAAATGAACTTATATCTGTACAGATATATACTATATGTTACTGCTTAAGTAAGTAACATACACCTTCTACCTCATCGATTGAACAGAAAAATAACATTTCACTGTTTAAACGCAATATTCAATCTTTGCTTGCGTTTCGTTTTATCTGTCTCCCCATATCCCGAGCTACGTAACGAATAAAGTAAAAGTATTTAATAAGTAGGTAGATCGTTCTCTGTTGTCAACTTCAAGCAAGTGTTGATACCGGTTACGAGGCAAATAATTGTGGGTTTTCACGGCCGGTTGATGGAAGAAAGGAGCGTTTGCTTACCTCGCTGTACTTCTTCATTAACAGCGTTCGAAAATTAGCGTTCAACTGCATTTCGCGTGATTTAACCTTAAACTTGTTTTATTCTTATAAATCACAGTGCCGAGTATGTTATAGACACAAGCTGTTATACCGGACGCAAGTATTTAATATCTTTTCTTCGTAAACGGTGTCATTTGTTGTTTAGCGATGATTTACTTTTTATACATGATAACTGTATGTGTAACAATTATAAAGTAAAATAATTCAGCTTTTGTAGAAACATCTCCAATAAGGATTATTGTCAAATTATAAATTGGGTGTATAGAAAATATACGCTTATTATGTACATTGGAAAAAGTGTTATTTTTATCTTCCTGTATAATAGAAGTTTTAAAAATACATTTCTTATATTTTGAAGCATTACAGGTATAAGCGCCAGAGATAAAGCTTGAAATAGTGCGGATTAATATACGTTCGATATTATTAAAAGTCGGTTTTAATCTTGCGACGGGATAAGAATCAAAAAAACAACTATTGTATATCTAAAATTAATCAGCCATTTAATGATCGTTTTCTCGCTTTAAAGGCTTTTTAATTAACTTGCGACTGTTATACGAGTATACTATTATACGAGTGTATCGTACATTACTTTCTCTAAAAATACATTCAATATAAAGAACACATAAATATTTATAATCTCACCTTTTTCGTCTCCAAAATAATATTTGTTATTATATACGACTGCATACACGGAATAAACTCATAAGAATGCAGAAGTTAAAGCGATAAAACATCCAAACAGTACAATACAACTTACCTTCGATAACTTTAATTGATCGATTCAATCAGTTCAATAAAGCACAGCTGAAACTTCAACTGGCGTTTCATCAGAGGCAGGAGTCCCATGGCATCGCGGCGATTAGTCAGGTCGTCGACTAGAAGCAAGCGGGGAAGGAAAACGGTGAACGCACGTTCCGGCGCGGCGTTCGGAAAAATCGATCGGCTCGGGGAGAGGATATCCGATGGTTCGCGGGATCGTTTGCAGACCGCTTACACCGACAGATGGGATTATCTGATCTTGAATCTAGCTGGGACGGCTCGACCGCGTATAATTGCCATCGCTGAGCGAACGAGCGTAGCTTGGTCGAACGCGCCAGCTAGAGAGAAGAGAGAGCCCTTCTTTTTCTACCTACGGTTCGTTCCTTCGTCGACCGGCCATACAGTGGTCCATTCGTTGCGTTACTCGTTCTCCATCATGATCGTAGGTCTATTGGTTCGTTGGTCCGTTCTTTCGTACGTTTCTCAGCTGGTTCGGTTCCCGGACAATGGTTGCTGCTTCTGGCGTCGTTGCTGCCGGCTGGCCGGCTCGTTCCCCGCCAGAGTCAAGGCTGTGAACTGGGAATGTGCGTGCAACTATGCTACCTAGACCTTTTATTCCTCCTGGTATCCGCCGCCTTCCCTTACCGTAGCTTATACGCGTCGGCAACGGCCATCTAGTAGTGCGTCCGCATGAATCTACGCCTCCCCATCCCTACCACGCTAGAGTCCTATCTTCCTTCCTCCCTTCTCCTTATCCGTTTCTCTTTTCCTCTTTTCCTCCTTTCGTTTCCAGCTCTATTCATCCTCTCCACCTTAGCCGTCGTTCCCACTTCGTCCTCCTTCTAGTTCTTCTCTTCCTCTTCGTCTTCGTCCTCTTCCTCCACATCTCAGGACCAGACCCAGGTTGGTCGGCTTCCTCCTCGTACCTCCCCGCTTCGTCTCCCCCTCGTCCCGCCGCTCTCATCCCCCTTGATAACGATCTTCCACTGACCATGCCGCGCGCGGACTTTTACAAACCCCCTGGCACCTGTCCACCCAAGTAGATAATAACGCTGCCGCGAATCCCGCACCGCAGCCTGATTGCCTGACTGTTACCTTACCCACCCTGCCTATTCGTCCCTCTCTTTCTCCATCGCGCCGATTTCACCGCCGCGCCGCACGGCGGTCGCGCGGCTGTCTCTCGTCGTCGTTGTCTCTTCGTCGTTTCTTCGTCCTATCTTCTCTTCTCTTAAGGTTCGTATCGGTCTTTGCTGTTTTCCCTCACTAACCGAAGGAAGGAACGGGCGGTAACATAGAGCGTCAGCACGAGGAGGACGAGGAGAACGCGGTTTTCTTCTTACCGTGCGGTCGCCGAGGTTAGGCAACCGCTTCAAGGAATCATTGTCTCGCTCTCTCGTGGACGATCTTCTTCGCCGCTGTTCTCCGATCGTCGCGTGGGTCGGTCGTAAGGATGTAAGGATATAAGGCTTGGATATAATATACGATATAACGAACGTGCGAATTAATCACGCGGCGGCCTTCCCCTTTTCTTGGTTTCGTGAGTTTTCAGCTTGTGCTGTACTAGAGAATGTTAGGATGGTTTGCACCAAGGAAAACATTCCTCTGTTCGGAGACTCGCGGATCTAATTTGTAATGAAATTTTGCTCGTAACGTTCAGCTGGTACTTTTTATTCATGGAGAAAGATAATAGTCTAAGTTAGAAATTATTTAGGGATTTTAATTTATCCTGCTACGAACCTCGAATTTCTATATCTCAATCTTATTCTTATTTTAACAAGCAACAAGAATTTGTAATATTTTAAGAAGATGTCCAACGATTGAAGGATTGAAACGAGAAATCATGCATACCAATAAGACTTTTTTCATCTTTTGTCCAAACTGAAGATACTTTTTAACGTTAGAATAGAATGATTGAGCGAAGGACGATGGGACAGGATTCATTTTTATTCTATATTGATTTTTATTACATCAAACGTGTAAATGATTTCATTGTACCATGGATCCTATTTTACGTAGACTTTCAAGACTACGAAACTTTCAATATCGTCCATAGCAGAGTTTAAAAATTTGACGTTATGTATTAACTTTCGAACGTACAAAGCTTCAATAAGCAGGATGAGAGAAGAGCATTTTGAAGCGTTTCAGAATTTAAAACCCTGGTAATTCTGCAAAGCAGAATCTTAAAATGCAGAATAAAAGATTCGAACGATCAATATAATAGAACAGAATAGCATTCATAGCAACGTCTTCGTTCGCATAATGCTTCGTCCTCGGCTCATTTCTTCCTCCGCATCTGTTCCAGGTAAGCGTGTCCGAGCGCAGTGCGTGTCACCTGCGCGCTTTATGACCGCTTGTCATCGACGCGTGTGGCGCGACTGGTCGAATCCATCAAGACCACCTGGGAATCCTTGTCGTTTGAACGAAAAACCGCTTCGTGACTGTGGCGAGTAGGATGTCAAGGAGGATCCGTTGAGGTCGGTTACGCAACATTTACTCGCGCGATTCAGATGGAAATTCAAACGCGTTCTTCCGAGACGGAACGATTTCTTTTTCCCTTCTGTCCCCTTCTCATCTCCTTTTTCAGGTAGTTACAATGTTCGTGACTTGCGTAAAATAGTGTTTAGACTAGCTGCTTGTTTAACCCGCCCGAGTCAAAATCTCTTTTAGATCATGAAACACGTTTCCTGGATATCGCTTGTTATGTTAATTGTCTCTATTCTGAAAGATCGATCGTTTCCTCTGAAACGGACTGGTAGCGATTTGTTGGCATAATGTTTAAGAAATATTGGAATTTTGCAAGAAAATATCTATAGCCACGTTGATTATATTCAAACTTTCTATGGCCCTATTCGTTGTGTTTGAAAACATTCTCAGCCTTCAATTTTTCCCAGCTTATTTCCAATTTTTATTTAAGCGATTAGAGGCACACTGTTTAAATGTCTTACACATATTACGTGTGTGTCATGAAACGCTCGCTTTTGTTACATAGCCCTCTAACGTACGATAGAATGTTTCATTAGTTTTTCCTCGCTAGCTTCGATATACACGTCAGATCGAGTTCTAGTTGCGCGAGTCAATAGCCAGTTTATTAATATTAAATAGAATTCCTTTGAGGGGTACGTCGACGGCACGTTGCTACCATTTTATTAATTAATTAGGGGAAAAGGGAACGGAAGCCTTTGAGGTTGGAATATTTCTGTAACGAGGCCACGTTACGTTCCATTGCCGCCATTTTAGAACGTCCGACGATCAATGCTGCGCTTCTGTAATATTAAATTTCAATCGTGCCTGGTTTTAAACGTGCAACCAGAAGGAATCGCCGTGTGCGTCTGTGTATGTGCGCCGGCATGATCGATTATTCGATTAGGAAATTCTGAAATCGGATGCCGCGAATCTATTATATTGTATCCGCAACGAGGCCGCGATTTATTACGTAACCCCCGCTGTCGCAGCTCGGCTGAACGTAATGCTTGAATTATTAAAATCATGTTTTATTCCATCCACCGGATATTTACGAGGTAAAAACGTTTTAACGAGAGCGGCTACCTGGATAGCTTGATTAGCCCGCTTTTTTAACCGCGTGCCAATTCATCGAGGGAGGAATTTTTTTAAAGGCTTCAAATATTAATATTAATTCTATGTTGGTGAAATTTTATCATTCATTGTGTAGATCGTATGATACAATTTTTATTACAACGGACGTATTAAGTTTCTTTTTGCCATCGATAGCTCCACCAGATTTTATACGCGTTCGTAACAAAAACCCTAGAAACTTATCGAACAACTCAGTATAATTTCAAATATGCTTTACAGTCACTCTGACAGTGAACAAATTTTCTTCGAAATCTACTCTCACTTGCGCAATAGCAAACGGATCGAAAATAACAATTTCTTTTGGTCCATCGCGCAGAAAAAAACTCTTTAACAGAATCAATCTTCCAGTTTAACACGCGACATTTGGTTCCCTCACTGTGGTATTAACTCTCGTTCGAACAAAAAAGGATGTAGTCTTCTTTGCGCGACTAGACGATTAACCGTTGTCACGAGAAGAAAAACTACGATTTGACAGTGGCCTGTGAATGAGCACGATTAAAGAACGTTAATGACCCAAGCAGAAAAATGAGGAACGCAAAACGCGAGACCGGTCTCCTCGGAAACTATATAATTCACGTGCGTTCGGACACCCTTAATGGTATATCGCGGTGATCGCGCGCCGCGATCTTTTACGTTCTGCGGAACGGTGAAGTGGCTGCCTCTTTGTAAGAGGGAGGACTAAGTGAGCAAAGATAAAAAGCATCAAGGTCTTCATGGAATTCTACGAACGTCAAGAACCATTGGCCATGGGTGTATGACCGTTAACGAGCTCCGTTTTACCGGCTAAAAGTCTCCCTTGTTTCGTTCCTTTTTTTTTTCTTTCTTTCCTCGTATGTCCCCTGTTCCTCTTTCTCGATTATGATTTCATTCTTTATTGTGACACTGTGCTGTGCGTACAGCACAGCTTTGTACGGTGATTCGTTCGTTCGCTTTTGTGAGAGGTCTGCTGATGTCATTCAGTAGAATGTATTGTGCACTGTTGCGTGCTGTTGGATTCTGATGGATTTTGGAATAATTTTTGTAATTGAAAACGGATGGTACCGTATCGAAGAGCTGAGAGTCCTAGTCGTTCTACTGCTATTCTTCGTAAAGTTCTACGTTTACTGTTATGAGAGCTTCGTTATAACATTTTCAATCACTGAAACATATCCGAACAGAGAATAAAGTCTTAAGTTACGGTAATAACTTAGTAGAGATTTCTTGTTATAAATTGGTCAGTATTGTTACCCTAACCAGAAAGAAACTGCATAATTCGGTATTGTGTCAGAACACCGAAAGAGTCAAAGGAGAATTTCAACGGCTGAGAATGGGAAACTACAAAAGTAATCGTCAACTATCGTTTCCTAGATTTCCTTCTATTCTTTCTGCCAATTATACATTCAGGATATCATTTTTTTCTAAACTTTTAAATATCTCCCACTTTCTACGAGGAACTTTTGAAATACACGCGCGATATAATACATTCGTAAAAATTGTTTGCGCCATATGTTTCGATACTTTTCATACGCCACTGTACATCCATATAAGCAACGAAACTCATCCGTTTCGACTTTTCCATTTCTCGTTTGTTCAACTCTGCACATAGTCCTATTTTCACACGAGCCACGTTCAAAAACTTGAACGAATACATCATCACGGGCATAGGCTGTTCTCAACGTTGAACTTTTCCAGCCCCAGCCGGCAACCCGATCCAATTAGCGCTGGCAACGTCGAAATATCCGTTCGCTAATTGCGCTGCTTAAATCTATTCGTCCTGTTACTTTCCCGGCCGCCGCGGCGCGGCGTTCCAAGAATTTAGTCGTTGTCGTCGTTCGTGGTCGTCGTTGCTGGACGGTTAATTACGTTGCTCGAATTACCAGGGACCCGAGGTGACTTTGATCTGGGAAAGTTCGCTACGGCGCGTTCTCTCTCCTCTTTCTAGAGAAGGGAACACGTAAGCCTCGAATCTGGTTCGAGCAACTTCCTACTCGATCGCTGGTCCACATCAGTCTGTCGTGCACGATCGACGGACGTTTCGAATCAGCCGGTTAAACGGCCCGCTATTCGTCTTTACGCGGACGACGTTGTGTAATACGGCAATAGCACCCGGAAGGTACCATAAGAGAGGAACACGTCGACGTGTCCAACATGTGAACTTTCACTGTCGTTGATCCCTGCTGTGGCAGCTTCGCCTCTATCGGCTACCCTCCTGTCTTTTCGTTGGCTTTCTTCTTATTTGCTTGATCGATGAATCATAATTAGATCGCGAATACTTGTACAAATTCATACTTCTATGAATATAGTTCAAGAGATGAGATCTAGTCAGACGTGTTGTTTTACTTTATTAAATATTAGGTTGAATAATCAAGTCCACGTTGCTTTAAACAGATAATGTTACTTTCATAAAAAGTTACTCTATTTATATATCATTTTTCTATGAAAATAATTAGCTTATGAAAAAAGTCAGACACACGTATCTTGATATTCTTTAAACAATTTTTATAATATTCCTCGAAATGTATACACTAGAGGAAGAGTTTATTATACCAATCCAATATTATAACGAACTTCTTAAGTTCTCTATTTTCATTTTTAATGATCTGTATTATAATAATCTTTCGAATGTCGTGTAAGATATTATACATGGAAGCGTGCAGAATAGAAGGTAGTATTTGTCACGTTTTGAAATTTCATCTATTTTGCAATTATGAAAAATGGTATTTATATTGCCACGGTTAATTATTTCTTGAATAAGTGAATAATGATTATCCTCTGCATTCAACTCGTCACAATTGCAACTATCAATTTCAAACACAGAATATGTAGCTTCATAACGTTACATGATGTTACAATTGATTTGATGACATTACGATTTTATCACCATTAATCTACTCTTCGAATTATCCGTTAAACGTACGCTGTAAAAATTGTAAACACGGAAAAGAAGAATTACTCTTCGCAACTGTACCATAAACTATTGTCATCATCCTGCATTAACCAATCAAGGATCAAATAAAAAGAGATTAATAAAATCTCTTTCTTTCTGTAATCGCGTATAAACGAGCATAAAAACACTGAGTAAACATACATGGAACAAACGATTACGGACAATGAGTGGGAAAGCTAAATACACAGCGCGTTACGTAGCAGTGAATCACGATACGCTCGCGGAGCTCAGGTGAAAAACGTGAACAAGGTGCAAGCAATTGCACCTTGCGATCGAGTTGGCGAGCGCCACAGTGAATTAAGCACCGTCCCAGCAAAGAATATCATCGTTGTGTCTAACAGTTAGACGTGTTACGCCTGTGACGAGCATCTATTCGACGGGGACACCGATGAAAAAGAGGATGCAAGGAGGACGGGAATAATCGAGCCGGCAAGAAATCGTGACAAGCCAAGCAGAGAGAAAGGAGGATCCGACAACGTCTAGAAAGACCTTTAAGATCTTCATGCAAAGGCATATTCCTTCGCATCTACATGCATTCTACATATGTATATAATGCTGTGTACCCTGGCCATCTTCCAGGCTTCGAGACGTTGTCATCCACGGCTCTGGATCCACGGTGTACACGTGTAACGATCGACGGATCGGAGGTATAAGACGATGCAGCCGATTTTCCGGTCTGAAGGGACGACGCGAGGCGCGCACATGTTTGGCAGAGGAGACAACATTCCGTCGAGAAGACACGACACGATACAAATTTAGAGTTGCCCGAGCCTCGCCAAGTTATGTTTCTGGTGATGTAGATGCGCCGGCGTGATTGTATTCACGATTATGGAATGCGATACGCGTCCCGGGTAATGCACGAACCGCAATTGAGATTTCAGCGAGGGATTCTGTCGCGACGGTCGCGAGAGTTATTGATTTGAAGGGTGTTTTGCTTTGAATATTCAATAATAATATTCAATAACGGAGTGTATTCTTATTTCTATCTATTTATTTTTTCGTAGCTCTCTTGGGATTACGACCGACTACCAGTTATGTTTCTCTTTAGTTTACCCTTATCGTCAACTTTTCCAATTACCAAGCTTAACATCTTTCGTAGTTGACATTTAGACTTAAAACCTACAACTGAAACTTGACCTTAGAATTAGTAGCTTTTACATTCCTGTAGAGACATTGGATTTTTGGTGTTAGGTTTTAAAGGTTTATTAGGAGATAATTTAACAGGAAAACTATTCTTTGAAGGAGGTATGTTTTGTTGGATTCGATGACGAAGAGGTTCGTCAGAGGATATTACAACAAGGAAGCTACTTTTTAACTAACAAATATAAACATCTTTATATTTAACTATGGAATTTCCTACAAGGAAAAGTACGAGGGTCGTCCAGAAAGTAATTCCCCTTTTTTAAATAACAGCAGTACAAATGCATTTTAATAAGTTTTCTTCATTTGTAACTCTAATGTAGTATCGTGGACGAGGGGTCTGCGGGGTGTCGTGCGGATTGTAAACAAGCGGTTGCTGAGCACGTGCGGAGTGAGGCTAAGACAAAAGACAAGGGGTTGCTAGGGGACAATAAACGAATTAACAGCAGTATGAGTTGAGAAGTCCGAGAGTGAGGATTGCGTTGTCGAGATAGTGTGTTAGCGTTGTTAAGAGAGAATTGAATTTACGTTGACGAGAATTGTTAATTAGTTAACTAGTTGTCTTAATTATAATACGTTGTTGCGATTAGTTCATGTTAAATAACCATTGTTTTCTGTTTAATTAACATCTGTTTAATCCATTTATTATTAATAAACTAATTATGATAGTTTACGATACTACACTAATATATATATGTCAGAGATGAAAGGAAAACCGGAGCCTTCCCTTTGCAATTTTGAGGAAGCCTTCTAATGTTTTAGCCTAGATTTTATCATAACTGTAATTAAGCAATTGTCATTTGTAATTGTTTGACATTTGTGAAAGCGAAAGTGGGTTCGAGGTGACAACTGGTCGCCGAACGTAGCCACGGTCACGGGATAAACGTTTTGCCTGACGAAGGTGTGGATCGGTTGTATTGTTCTCCCTAGAAATCACATAGAATTGTACTTTAGAGATGTCGATATAATGCGACACACGTTGTATTAGGAATCAATCTCCAGACAGAAACTGCTTAGTAACGGCGTTTGGATCTTTCTCGATGTTTCCAAAGAGTATACAACAAACTTTTGACAGAAATTGCCTAGCAACAACGATTGGAACCTTCTCGATGTCTCCAGCGAGCATATAACAAACAAATGCAGTCGTATAGCGAAAAAGATTTCCATCAGATATTCATTCGTGTGATCGCCTTGGAAAGTGATACATCGACCAATTTACCGAGTGTCTCAGCAATCGTATTTTTGTGTTTAAAATTATTCTACGCATAGTAAAGAGTTATCCCGTTGACCGTAGATTCGTTTGAACCCCGGAAACATTGTTAATAGCGTTAATTAAATTCATTATTCGTTAAACCTATCAATCGTTAATCTCATTATTCGTTAAATTTATTATTCGTAAGACATATTATTCGCACCTCTTATTGTTCGTTAAACTTATTATTCTTTAATCTAATTATTAGTTAAACTTATCGTCTGTTAATCTTATCATTCATTAAACTCAATATTCATAATATTTTGTAAAATCTTGTATATTCGCGTAAATATAATCTCTGTCTCGTAAAACGATGGCTAACTCAAACGAAGAATCGTTACGCGCCTTAAATCTTAATGTTAACCCGACATATATATATATTAGGTTGTCCGAAAAGTGTCTTTCTTTTACAGATACGTCTTTTACAACGATGCATCTGTATACAAACATAAAACCTAATCTGCCGTACGTTGTGATCTTTATTTTGATGGAACAATTTGGATCATACGTAATTCGATAAAATAATATAAAACGGAAAATATTGTGCATTCATTATTTCTTTATAAAACGAAAGAAAATTTTCGGACGACCTAATACTAAGTCATTTTTCAATACAATCACCAGTCCTATTTGAACACTTATCATAACGTTATACGAGTTTTTGCATATCTTCGTCATACGCTTCCGTCGCCAATTCATACAGCTATCCCTTACACAATCTTTTAAATTATCGTTTCTAGCGAAGTATCATCGACCAAACAATTCTTCAAGTTTTACAAAAATACTGCAACGAACGTCATTTGCAATGATATCGCAGACACGTTCTTGAGCTCCTCGGTGATGAGAAGCGAGTGACCTGGTTGCTTACGATTATGTATAGTTCCTCTGTCTTTATCGAATTCACGCACCCACGGTCTTACCAATAAATCATCCATAACTCTATTATCGTTAACTGCTGTAATTCATTGATGAATTCCTTCTGAAAGAATTTTTTCAGCCTTCGAAAAGCATAAGAGGGCAATCCGTGGGATTTTCAATTCGCATCGTCGTTTTAAACGTGTGATACAACGACAATATTAGATATTTGAACGAAACATTTTTCATGACTTTTGTCAATACATGAATGGAACTAGGTGACCTTCTATAACTAAATTCCATCATTTTACATTGTTTCTATATGTAAACAAGTAGTATCATACTTTATGGACAACCCTCGTATTTTTAGAAGGGGAATGTGTATTCTATTGGGAGAATTTTGATTCTCTACCCTTTGTTTTCTTATAGTACGTTGTTTATTTCCAAATTAAAAGTTGCCTGAACGCGTGAATTATTTCTTTTAGAAGGAGAGTATATTTTGTTAAGTTAAAAAATTTTACGTGAAAACATAAATTACCACGTTCTAAGTATCTATCATTTCGACGATAAGTTAATTTCTTTCCATTTAACCAAAGACGAGAAAAGAAAACATACAGGAAGAAAGTTAAATTTTTATATCAAGATGTATGTACGTTCCATCGTGCTTCCTTTAAAAGAAGAGGCGCGTATCTGAGCAGTTTGCCCGACACCGTATAGCCGACCGATATGCACGTTATAGGCGGCGTGCTTGCACGAACTGGGTCAATTTGATTGACGGCAGAAATCTCGTTGGTCGAGAGCTGGAATTCTGAAGGCAAGCGCCGAGTTGCGATGGAACGAACGAACGAAGATCCTTCGGCTTCGCGGGACGAATCTTACCACCCAAGGTAATTCACGATTCTCCATGGTGTGCCGGCAGATCCACTAGGGAAAAAAAGCGCCCACTGCGAGGAATAGTTAGATCAATAGTGGTGCCGCCGGCTGCTACGTCATTGACGATCCTCTGCCACCATTAGAACCTCGCCAAACCAAAGATAGAGGAAACTAGTGTGAGAAAGAAGGATGGAAGGGGGGAAAGGGGAGAGAATCCAGATTTCTGATAGCTAAACCTCGAAAGAACAGAGCTTGTCGGGATATATAGACTCGAATCGACCCGTTCCATCATCGTGGTCAGCTTCGAGATTCGCTCAGAGTCTCTATAAATCGTAGAACAGTGTATCCCAAGTCTTTCTCGTATCACGACCGCTTTTTACGATAACCACGACATGCCATTCTTCGAATTTCCATACAAATAAAATATAGGAAGTATTTAGAAGAAGGACGTAAAGGTTTGCCATTACGTATCCATAGAATTCGAGAGCACAGCCTACGTAGTAAAGTTTAAAAGAATTTAAAGATAATGTATTTTTATAGTATAACGTATTTAATCTATGCGACCCTTGTGTGACGTTGACTTTTTGTTATTCATCGAGTAGCTTCGTAAACTCTTTTGTCAAGAACTCTTCATCTTTTTCAGCAATTAGTTAACGTGTCGCATCCAGTATTTCGAAACATTCGATAAAACGTTTCGCTATTTTTCTTTGCGTCATCTTTAAAATGTTTAATCGTTATTTCGTAGCAACCTGTACAGTGCCTAATTTTTACTTAAAGAAGTAAAAAACACAAGGAATTCCACATATTTCAATATATGTGTCTGGAAAAATGCAAAAATACTAGATACGATATTTTAAGTGAAAATGAGAAGAGCAGAAGTCGAGTCGGTAGACTAAGAAACTTTTGGTCAGTAATTGACGCGGAATGGTAAATCGAGGCGTCGTTGGTCGAATTTCACAGGCAATCTGTAACCATTAGGGGCATAATGTTTTTTCGCCATCGTTCGTATCGCTGGAAGTGGCCTCTCATTTCGAGATTTCGTAGGAACCACGACGGGTGATATATGAAACCGACCCTCCGGTGCGTATTTGATAATAAGACGTGAAATAAAGAGGATAAATTAAGATCGAGCAGACATTTTTTCGTCCGCTCATTTTAATACACGCTTTAATGTCTGCGTCTCGACCTAATCGCGGAACGTCCAGGCTCGCGGTGTTCTCCGCTAATTTATAATAATTAGAGCCGTGTCTCGCTGGTCCCCACCACGTCTCTTTTTGATCTTTTCCGTCCACCTCCATCGACCTTTCTAATTCACGTTGGCGAGCTACGCTAACTCGGTGATTATTTGCTCGCTTCGAGATCCCCTGTAATTTGGACGAAGTGGCTCCACGCACGAAACCGAGATTCGACACGATGCAGTTCTGTGATACACACGTCCGGGGACCGGAGTGATATTCCACAGAAGAGAAGTCTGAAATTTCGTGTCGCAAATCGGCCACGAAACGCTCGTGGTCGCCCTCTGTATCGCAATGGTAATGGCGCCAAGGCACGATCGACGATTACGATTAAACTGGCGTGTTGGGTGAGAAGAACATGGCCGAGTATCAGCGAGGAAACCACGAACGATCAAAGAAGTCTATTGCACGTATTTAGTGGCTACAAAAAGGATTTGGAAATATATTTATTTTCCAGCGAAACGTCTTTTTATCAAGTACCAAATTTTTATAATTATATGAAAATGCCATTAAAATAGTGGGAAATTGAATGTAGGTACTTGGACCTGGTTGATGTAGGTACGTAAATGCTACAATATAATGGTGTACAAGTACCTTTCGTGCTCATCAAAATAAACATTGTCAGTCAAAATGTAACGTAGCAAGAAATTATTTTAATTGACGCGGCTGAAGAGAAATATAGAGGATTTGATCAATTTCGTTTTCGTTATTATTTCTTCCTCCATCCTGACCTGACATTATCAGAAACCGTATACGTTATAATCCCTGCATAAGTACATAAATCTTCTACGTGAAAATAGACATGAAAACATGAAATTTCAATTAGAAAATGTGTCACAGGACAGTAGAATTTCACCAGGTGATAAATAAACATGCGTGCAATAAACACGTACTATTACTTGCAGCTTATCTACTGCGAATGATCGATCGAATAACAAACAATATCCGATTAGGATTAAGTGGCACGTGACGCTATAATTTTCACACGAAATACATTTAACATAAAATTAACCTTTGTCACTGGAACACATAAATCGACGATTAGAAAATTGTCACAGGCTAGTAAAATTTCATCGAGTGATAAATAGCCGTATATACGATAAACGCTCGGTAATACCTTCACCTTATCTGTTTCACATGATCGAATACCAAAACATACCATTCAAGTACCAAACAATATCCACATGTATACTTACCATAAATCTCGGCATCGATTAAAATTAAACGTCTGATGTACGCGATACCACTTATTCATTTATTCGAGCGTTGTACGATATCGGCAATATTGCATAGTAGATGATCGGTATAGAAATCTGCACACAAAGGCATATTTCCCGTTGAGTAAATAGACCCATGGAGCACTTTCACCGGCGTCCTTCGCGGCCTCTCGCGGTTCTCCCTCGAATCTTCATCCTTGGCTACACGGCGGCCAATGAACGTCCCGCGGCGAGGGCACAAGTGGACGGACAAATTAAGTGTTGCTCCGACAACGGGCCTGAAACACGCGTCCACACTAGAATTACATCCACCGATACCGATCTACATCGGATTTGAATAATGCACCGTGAGTTTCTTCCGCACAGCGGAATAACCAGTCCATTCGAATGGCTAACAGAACGCTACGCTAACGTTCGATCAGAGTGCGATATTCGCCCCGAAAGAAACGGAACGTGTACGTGTGTACAGGTTGGAACCTACACGATGCTACGTTTTAGCGGCCAAGCATTTGATTTCGGTCGTTTTCTACCATACGTCGCGCTTCCGTATTTCTATGACTTCGAAATAATTCAAAGCCGTGCAGAGATACGCGATTAGATAGGGGATTACGAATCACCGATGGCGCACCACGAAAGGGAATCAGAACGAGTTTCGAATGCTTCTCGCTAATGAACCTACGCCGTACAGGAAACGCACACAGTGAGTTTTGTACAGTTCATTGCCGTCTCCGGGCATCGTTAGTCCCTGGCTAACCTTCACGGATTTAAGACGGTACATCACGCAGCCACACTTGGCCTCTTTCTTTCTCTCTCTCTCTCTCTTCCTCTCGCATCCGCTGCGTTTGTCATATCTTTATTATTGCCCTCGGTTTAATGCGCTTCCGTGGCGTGTTGCTACGTTTTCGTCGGACGTTTTTGTGGCCGGAGAGGGCGGGGTTTCGCCGAGCGAAATTTTTCGTTCCATTTCGAGGACGCGTTATTACCAGGCCGTGGTGGAGCGCAAAAAAATACTCCGCCAAAGACAGCGTCGGTAAGCGGTCGTCGTTGAGTGTGTTTGGCGAATGATTGTTCCGACGTACCCATGGAAATGAAACGTTCGTAATAAAGCAGCTGGCATTACCGATATGATATAGTTTTTTACCGGGCGTTTCTTATCAACAGGAATAGAGGTAATGAGATGGAAAGGACTGATGACGGTTCGCTGGTATTACACGAGTGAAAGTTTTTGCCCCCGCGGTATGCGAAAGAATCGAGAAAATTATTACGCTTGTTAGAGTTTTGTGAATAACATTTGATGGTGTACCGTGGCGTTGTTTTATATGACGAAAAATTATCTGCTCATTTTCGTGATAATCGACCTTACGCCGCGGTAACCTTACGCCTGATCAAAATTTTCTGATACTACTGACGCTTGGACTGGTAGTAGTATCGCCCGATTATAGGATTTCTTCCAGCTCACTAGAACTATGCAGGTTTACATATTGCCTCTCTGTGCTCTTGCAAAATGAAAAATTCGAATGTTGATGTGTTTACAAAAAATGGGATAAAGGAAACACAGAATTTTGCAGTGATTTATTTAACGCGAATATTCCAAATACAAAAATATTTAAAAATATAAATATATAAAATAATATGTTTTTTTGAACAAAATTAATATTATCTTTGATGTTCGCTTTTTAAAGATCATGGTTCTGATTTTTCCGTCACGTTACTTCTGCTCCAAAATGATTTAACTTGTACGTTAAACGTTTCTCCTGTCGTTAAAAACGAAGGAGCTATTTACATTAGTTCTTATTTAAAAATTACGAAAATAATATTTGGCTCCGGTAATGAAGCAACGAATTGAAACAGATAAGACACCTTCAAATTTCCAAACAAACCACGACTTGCACGGTAGTCGGCTTGTCGAGTAAATAAAATCAAAGTATGCCATAGCTCTTTCAAGTTCTCAGGGTATAAAGACTTCAAGAGTTAGTCGGTCAAACGGGCAAAAAAAATGGAGGAAGGAGAAAAGAAAGAAGAGAGAAATAAAAAGCAGAAAACGCGAAAAGGAGGAAAGAAGCGAAGGCAGGAAGAGAGGAAAGAAAAGGGAGGAGAAGTAGAAAAGGAGATCGACGGTAGACGAAGGGGTATAAGGGGTTTAGCAAAGGGGAAACGTGAAAGAGGGCCTGGCCATAACATTACAGAGGAGCCTGCTGAGTGAGATATTACCGCCGTCATAACCTCTAATAACTACACAGAGCCCTTTATAACGCCTCCCAGTGCCTCATTGTATCGCGGTGGTAGGCTCCTCTTGTCTCATACGTAATGTAGGTAAGGCTTAGCGCTGAGACCTGTACTTTCAGATGGTACCATTACATGCCGGTGTGAGTATTCGCCACTATCGAAAGCCACTACGCGAGGACGATCGGCTATGGGAAAAAGAGCGTGGCACACGTGGAGCACCGGCCTCGAGTTTGCGTATATACATACATACGGAGCATGGAATCGTGTGAAGAAGCTTGGTCGTTCCACTTTGGTCGAAACTAAAGAAATTCTGTAAATGGACGTCACGCATGTTGGAGTCACTGTGGCGGAACACGACGAGTCTTTCTTGGAAAGGAAGAAACCTTTCGGCTGATTTTGATCCGAAGGTGTCCAGGGTGGTCTGCTAACTCGCCGCCGGAACTGTGGGAATTCGGTGAGATTTAATTGCAGCCTGAAAAAGATAACATCGAAACACTGGTTTTGTAAATGCCACGCTGGATGTTGGGAGCAAGCGAAGGATTTTGTTCAGTTGTTTATACTTTGGATAGGATGACAATTTTACGTGGAGTCCAAAATTCGAGATTATTATGTAGAAAGAAAAGTTTGTTGAAGTGAAACCGCGAGAGTCGATGAATCACAGTAAAATTACGTTTAATTGCATTGGAGAAGCACGAAACATTATACGAATGAAAATATCTTCATAATTTTTGTAATTTCCCTTAATAGTTTCGAGCAATGTACATAGTAGCTATATCTTCCTCAGGCTTGGAGCAACACAACCATCGTATACCCTTGAAGGGTTATTAATAAGTTTAGCACATACGTCGATATGTATTCACTAAATGATGTAATAATGATTAACCGAAAATCTAACTAATTATCTACCAAAAAGAGAAAAGGAGAACAAACACACAACCACCGTAATAATAATTTATCCTTCGAAGATCGTCATATAACAGGTGATATCTTCTCATACGACTCACTTACAGATACCATCACATATCTGGTAAATGATCTAATAATGGCCAGTTACTTTAACTAATAAACGATAAAAAAATAGAGAGAAGAAGGAACATACCAATGATCGAATCCCAACTAAACGAAAGTGTCTGACAGAAACTAAAGTAGATCGGTACAAAGGTGATGGAATTGTTTTAGAAGCGGTTAGTTCCTAACTAATCACACCGGAGTTTAATTAGCTTCTGATCTATGTGTTGTTACGAGCCGCTCGTATTGCGTGATTTTACAATCCGTTGGTAATACAGGTGCACATCCTGCCCGAGGTTGATAGAATACCAGGATACGTTGTCGGAGGCCTCTGCAACATTTTCTCTGTGTCTGCGTTTCTCGTATTACCTTTCTTTTATTTTCATCTTTTCTCGGGACGGGCAAACTCGTTGCTTCTTCTTTCGCTGGACCGTGCGGCGCATCTTGCAACGTCACGAGGCGTTTATCCATTTTACGTCATTTGCCATGCTCGCACCGTGAAACTGATACTCCGGGACGTTCATTTCCGCGAGGTTTTGTTGCTCCCTCAAGGGGAAGATGCGTCGGATAGCAAGAACAACAAATTCGTTCGCGCGTTTCGCGATGCTCTTTAAGGGGAATTAGAATTACGATTAATCAGCTCCACCGACCGGATCCTCTTATATCTTCTCCCTACAGCGCAGCGTGTCGTTGCTTGATGCTCCCTTCCGGCTCGTTCCTTCGGCAACACGTGATTTTGTTATCTATGAGTTATGGCCGGAATAGCGATAAATTTTATAAGAAGAATAACGTTTCGTAATAACATAAAAATCTTATAATATCGATGTATTATAGGGAAATAATTTCTTGAACGTATCTATCGAACACGTGAAGTAGAACGAGACACTGTGGCTCATATCCCTCTTAGTGCTAAATCATAGAGTCACGAATTTAGCTGTAGCGGCACATGAGTCAACGGGAGATTCGAATCGGGAGAGACTCATATTGTTGCGCCTTGGAGTGCCAACGTTGTTTTGCTTTGCTAGGTTTAAAGGTAAACAAACTCCGGACAAAACATTATCGCCGTTGTTTGTAATCGTCAACCGGAGTTACATTTGAACTTTTTGCGATACCACCGGTCGATACAAATAGACGAACATGTTCTCTAGGACGATCATTATAGCGAGTGGAATAGCGAGCGTAGAGTTGAACAGTAGCATCGAGTAAGCGACGATTACTACCGACATACACTATCTCCGTACCTGTATTTAAAGTGATTTTAATATACTGTGACTATTACAATTTTATCACTCGTCTCTTTAATAAACCAACGCGTTTAATATACAGCTCATAGCGATATGACTAGAACGTTTCTCTCTGTCCTACTCGCTTGTAACGTTCAATTTACTTTTATAAAATTGAATTCAATTGAAATTTCTAATAAATGACCAAATAAATAATCAAATAAACGAATGGGTTTCAACTGTACATCAAAGATCAGTATGGTCGTTCTGCTTGAACCCAATGTAGCGGCGCACAAATGTATTTTATCGTTCCTAAACAGTTGCAATATGAGATTACGTATATGTACATACGTGTGTATGTGGATTAATTCTCATTGTACGATGAGAAAATGTCTGTTGAAGTTCGAAATAAAAAATCTAGAAATCGAAGTTAAATTTCAATTTTTCAAATAACTCCTGATCTGTAATCTTCTCTACATTATACACATGTCTGTCTAATGATCAGATGAAGCAGAAGTAGCGTTCTTTTTTCTTCTTTTCCATCTTAATACCTCTGTTTTACGAAGAGATGCCCGAGGGTGGTTACTTTGTTGCTTTGCCAGACTGTCAGCGTTATTCCGATGAAATTGATATTCCGAGATATCATCAGCGTTTAAAGCATGATGGCTACGTATAAATACGCGAAGCATTATGCATTATCACAGCCGCTTCGCGTGATATTGGCCGTTTTGTTGCGCGTATTTTGATTCAGCTCCGTTATCGCCGCCAATATCCTGAAGATATGCAAATTTCGTCGTCGTACACGGCTCTGAAAAGAGTTTGACAAAGAAAGTGTGTCTTTCATGATATATTAGGCAATTTTAATTAACTCTGTCTAAAATGTATGAAGTTCTTTTAAAATAAATTAACGACGATGTAGAAAAGAAAATATACGGTGAGATGAGAAAATCACGATGCAAGGGAAATGTGTTAATTTCCTATAAAAGATTCTACGAAGAAATTTACTAAATTATACATGACATTTCTTATATTACCATTCGTTGTATATTAGCACGTTAAGTGTTACAGAATGTTCAAATTAAAAATAGTTTTCTAACAATATACAACGAGCTTACCGCTTTCTTTTTAAACTTCATGCAATTCTATTTCATATCGATGCAATAATGCGCATGTTGGAACTCGAGTATCAAAGAGATATTAATACAACTATGAATATTAATTAATAAAAGTGTATGCAAAGTATCAACGTTCATAAGAATTTAATCTGTAAATCTTTTTATTTCCTTATTTTATTATCATCTACATTAACGATCAGACATCTTGATGACGTCATGTACATTAAATTACTCATCTAATTTGCATCTTGCAATTGCGTAATATCATCCTATCAACCATGTATTATTTTTTTCGTAGAATGACTAAAGTGTGACTTGAGTATCTTTCTCCTTTTTTTCAATTTATATCTTTTTATTTTATTAAAGCCACCTTTGGATCACATACGAAAGAAAATAGATTGCCTGTAAACAGAGTGACATCAGAATCCTTGTCACAAATTTTTAAAATTATGGCGTAACAGTTGATATGTTTCATAAAAAATGTTGGTTGCGAGTAACTACTATAAATGATTCTAGCTTTTTAAGTTACGGATTATCATTATCGGTGACGAGAATTTAATGTTGATTACCAGTAACCAATGTAAATGATCGGAATTTTTTTCGCTATCAGTAACCTTTATCGATTGCAAAAACTTTTCCGATTGCATTCGATTATTGTAAATTATTACTAACATTGCTAATAATTAGCACATATTCATTGACAACGTAAAAAAACGATTATAATACGTACATATTTTATTTTAAGCAAAAAAACGGTACAAAATATATGAAACAACGAATAGGATAAAAGAAATTGTAATAAAAGATTTTTATTAATACTTGTATTAATAGTTGATTAGTAGTAACCAAGAAAATTTTTCGCCATTGGTATCGCTAAGCAAAATTATGCCTCGATAATGATAATTGATAATCGAAAAAAATTTCCGGCCGTTTATATTGACTAGTGATAAGCAAAGTTGAACTTCTGTTACCAATAATGATTACTGATAACCAAGAAAAATGTTCGTCATTCACAATGGTTATTCATATTAATATTCTTTAATCATTTAATCATCAATTTCTGTTAGATTGATCGATAGCTGGCTTCTATTTAAACAAAAATTCATTTTTACTCGCAGACTTCTCCCCCCACAAATATTCAAAATAAATGTTATTTCGGATCCCTGCTTTTTGCAGTAAGATACACAATACTGATCAGCAAAGTTATTAACGAAAGACCTGTCTATTACATGTAAATGTACTTTACAGAATTCCAAAAGCTACCCTCCCCCATCGTGCAGCAAAAGAACCACCGTAACCTTAAAAGCTGTTCAACATCTTATCATCGTGTCCTTCCTCCGCGTACTCGCCCTTGTTACACACAAATCCGTCGCGTGTGTACTTCCGTGAAAACGTCGAGCGCGTGTCTCTAAGCGTATCGGTGAATGCCGGAGCGGATCGTACGGCCGGTGCACCGGCCTTATGGGTGTAATGATGTTATTTTCTTGTAGCAGTAACTCCGTGGCGGCGCAAAAACCAAGCCCCCACGGCAGTTACATGTCTGTAGCAGTCCGCATACCTAGCTCGTTCGACTTTAACCCCCTGCGTGCGTACCACACGGCCCCCGTACGCATTCCGTATTCTCCTACTGGCCGGCGTGCCGTTACCGTAGTTACACACCTGGACGCCATTTGTACGGCCAAGGTAGGGGAAGCTTTCCCTTTTTATTTTTGCGTGGGTAGGCTAGATCGAAGCCACCGCTGGTGGAATCTTCTTCAAGGCGAAGCCGACGACGAGCCGGTAGCCTCTTTCGTTGCTCGTTATTACGTCGCTGTACGCGCCAGCTTTCAAGTATCCTACCTTTTTTACTACCGAATGAAGCAGCCGATAATTAAAGGCGGACCAACAATACCACAGAACACACACGAGTGCGAGGTATTGCTGTTTTTGGGTGTGAAGGATGACTAATGAACGAATATTAACATATATACTTCCTCCTTTTCTTCAATATTCTTCCCTCTCTTTCTTAATTAAAGATTCTTTTTTTAATGCGAATACTTAGGGGATCACCTTGACCTACGTACCGAAGGAAACCGATTGCTACGGGATGGGCCGCGTGAAAAGTTGCAAAAATGTACTGGCATGCTATATAAAAATATATAAAACAGTGTACTTGCTCGTTGCGATATCTAATGACACAAATTTCTGCGTGGATTTTATCTTTTTAAATTGCATTTTAAATGCATTTTAATTGCACCGAAAATAGAAATTTACGTATGAACATATACAGTCTACTAATAGCTCGTAACTCGTGTAAAGTTCTGCTTATAAACTGCAGTGTACACGTGTGTACATCCGCACGTGAAAACAGGATCAAGCGCAGTAATTCTCTTGCCCCTTGTTCCATTCCACTCGTCATCTCCCCAACTTTTTAAAGTACTTCGCTTAACTTTAATAATAAGAATTCCACCATAAATTCCTCGAATCCCGTACAGAAGGCGAATCGTTTCCTACTATCCGCGTTATTCCCTCGGCAAACGTAGTTGTAGTTCGCGTCGAAGACGGAAGGTCGGATTTTTGCCAGCAAGAGCCGCGAGACGATCGTAAAGTGGCGAGTCTCGAGTCCGTCAAAAAGCCCGTGACGCATCTTTGGTCTCGGGGCATTGGTCTTATTTAAGCGTCGACTAACGTCACCTATCGTCGGTAACCGGCTCCGTTTAATTTTCATGGGAACAATTTCGTGGCGCATAATGAGCGCGTTCTGCTCCACGGGGTCCGGTTGACCGTTATTAAATTCTCGGTAGAAAGCGAACCGATACCAGGCTACCGGTTCACCGGTTCGGTATGCCGCTCTCCTAGGCTCGCTCGCGATTTAACGATCCTCCAGCGAGGATCAGGGCTGTTGAACATTATCCTGAAATACGCATTATTAATGGAAATTCAACGGATAATTTGCTCTCTCACTGATGGGTGCTTCCTTCTTTCGCCGCTGGCTGAGACCGCCCCCTTCTTCGACCAACGTGTCTCTCTAAACAATTTTAGGGTTGGCACGGGTTATGGCACTAAACTGCATAGATGACTAACGCAAATAAAATTTATGTAACACCTCGTAGTGAAAAAATACGGCTGCTCTGCCTCTGAAATTAAATGGCTTTCTTCATCAGAGCTGTAAAAGTTTATTATAATGTTTGGCCCAACACGTTGTACATTATATCTTGTGTTTTTTTTATCGGAGTGTGTAGAAACATGCGTTCTCGCATATTCTTTTCCGCTTCTTTCATTTCCATTGGTGTTTTTTTTTTATTTTTACATTGCGTGTTTACGCAACAGGTGCGTCAGCAATGTTACTTAGATAATCGTAACGGCGCAATTTTTGTTTTTGAAAAAAATTGTTGCATATTAAAGGATTAACCTGACGGAACGATTTAATTGGACAAGATAATTAAATCATTATTCGTTCTCTTGAAAACACCTTGCGGTACTTCAACGAGTTACTAATTATCTTCCTTTGCAAGGAGACAATTTTTGTTAGATATACTACAAACAAACAACTGATGCTAAATTAACATCGTTCTAACTCTTAACGAGAGTCTAGGTAGTTATTATTGCACTCGTCAAAAGTCCTAAATTTTAATCACTGATTTTTCAACCTCACTAATCGCGTTCATGTGCTACAGCATTCTATAAATTCAACAAATTCAACAAATTCACTGTACAACAACTATTACAAGCCTCCAATTGTGCTCTAATGCTAAGAACACCTAAAGGATCTTGGTCGTAAACTGAAGAGACAACAAATAGGTAAATAAATAAAAAAGAACAAGGATCCGCTATACCACCAAAACCCTTGAACTCTCGTTACTGTACACCGCGGATATCCTAGTATAGTGATTACTAGTAGGCGATAAAACACACGAAGACCAGCTCACGACGCAGTCCGCTGCATAATTTCCAGCGCGGTTCTTTTCTTGCGACGCGAGAGACGAGCTGAGACGCTTGTTTCACCTGGACTCTGGACCCTGTACTTGCTTTGCTCGCAAATAATACCGCGGAGCGTTTCTTATTTCGCGTGCTGCTCGCGTCGAGAACACGCGGCGGCCACTTCGACCGGTCGCGGTCACAGCTGTCCACCAGGATGCTTGATAATGCTCGGAGTCTCGCGGTACTGGTCAAGAATAATTCTGCGTGTAGTATGGACTATCATGGCTGGGACCACAAGCGGCTGGCCATTAAGACGTTGTTTATTGCTGAGGGAAAATTTTATTCATATTATGCCGCGAATAGTCGGGAGCGAAACGACTGCTGACCCGTTAGACCGATAAAGTGTCGTACAATGGATTTTTGACGCGTGTGACGGACGCTCGTTCGTGGTCCTCTTTATGCGACTGCGTCCTCGTCTGTTTCGGCTGAAATGGTGCTATTTGTATCATTTAAATACTGCTATATAGTGGTAAGAAGAAAGTTGGCAAGGTAAATGGTACGAAAGAATGCGATAATCTTACAAAATTATATTTGACAACAGCTGTGAGTAGATACAGTGGCGAACAAAGGATAGTTCATAAAAGGATAACGTTCTTTTCCAAAATGGACTTATATTTAATGAGAGCGATGAGTAAGCGTAACATATACCGTAGAATAAATGACTGTTACCAATATATGGTGAACAGTCTTTAATACAAAAGTTAATAAAATTTATAGTGTATCTATCTTAAACTCTATTTTTTCATCGCTGATGTGCGGAAATTTTGGTTTGGTTAGATCCTTTCGTTCTTAAAATTATTTAAGGACGATAAACGTGTGTCTAGAATCTTGTGCTGCCTATTATATCGAAACAAATGTGGGCAATTCATACGAACATTTTGACATTTAGAATCGTGTAAAAATTCTTTAGAAATAAAGCAAAACTTTCCTATGATTCTACGTAACATGATTAACATAACCGTCTCATAAATTTTAGTTAATAACAATACTTCGTTTCCTGTCCCCTGTTTCGTAAATTATAAATTTATAAATCTAAACGATCATCGTAGAAACGGAATGATTAAATAGTATTTGAATGGATCTGGCCAAATTTGTATATTTACTTAGGTAGTTGCTCGAGAGAGCACAAAGAGTAGAAACTTGTAAGGAATGCAGAAACCTTTGCTTCTTCGAATAGCAAGGCACGTTAATTAGATGTAATTAGAATGCGGAAAAGTTTCAAACGATTTATAATTGCATGTTAGTTTAACGACGTCTCCTTACCTCTATTAAAAAATATGCGTTAGTATCAACTAGAAAAACATTCGAGGCCTTGAATAGTTTCTACATTTCCGTTTATCGATTTTTTTCTACGGAAATTTAACGATGTGTCAACCTTCCTCTATGTATGTGTTTTTCTTTTTACTTACTATTTACTTGTAACACTTGCAGTTAAAAATTTATACTAAATAACGAAAGAAACACAAGGAAATGATTAAAAATATTTCATGATTCTAAACTAAATAAATATGATTAATAATCTGGGAATTTATACTAAATGAGCGAAGCAGAGATTTGTGTCATCCTGCTAATATTAAAATAAATAAATAATTTGCATAAATATATTTATATTTCTTCCTCAAATTATTATTTTAGGCACAAGCAGGAAGCTTGGCATTTAAATATTTCATAAGATTCCAATTAAAATCGTCGTCCTCGTATACGTCCTAAATGTAAAACATAGTTCAGAAAATATGGTCCATTCGTTATTGGTAATCATCGCGTTGTGCAACACCTCGTCCCCTAGTTTCACGTATTTCAGAAAAACGCCTACGAACCTTCGCAGTGTCAACACCCGATTTGCATAGGCGCATCGATTAGCGTCCAACATTGGTCGAATGCAAATCGACCTACCCACGGCATCCGAATTCGTCGAATCAGCCAGTCGAAATTGATTTATCGCTCGTATAAATAGCTGCAGGATCCGGTAACCGCGTGTATCCTAACAATGGCGTAACATCATCGTCGAAATTCATCCTCCGATCACAATGAATGAGATACAAATTAAGTGGATGGCTTCTATTTTAACCCATTAAATATCAGGTTTCGTAATATTGAATTTCGTAGAAAAATGTATAAAAACTATTGCGATATTTATTATATTATGGTGGGATCCTTGATTTATTTATTTTGTTCTGTACAAGTCCCTGACGTGGGTTAATTGGTTTTGTGTTGCTAGAAATCGTGTCGTTCCAGATTTAGGATTTATAGAAGATTTAATTTATATGAGTTGTCATTTCAAGATCTTGTTATTCCATTCGCAAATGTATAATTCAGACATTATATTATTCGATGAACATTCTGTATTTATTCTTGTATAACCACTTTGTCTATAGATTCTGTAAAATTTTACAAAGCTTGCTATCAAATTCGGCTATAAACGGAGATCTACAACAATTTATATCATATTCCTATTTTTTATATTATTCGACATTATATTATTCGACGAACATCCTGTATTTATTGTTGTATAACTACTTTGTCTATAAATTCTGTAAAATTTTACAAAGCTTGCTATAAAATTCGACTATAAACGGAGATCTACAACAATTTATATCATATTCCTATAATATTTTTGTGTATGTAGTTTCCCCATATTTCTGTATCATAATGCTTATTATACTTTTTACTTTTCATATACACTAGATGGTTTGTCCCGTGTATTAAAGAAATGAACAAATATATTTTGCACTACGGAAAATTCAACATTCTACGTTACTGTACAATTAAATTTAAGATTTTTTAATTTTTTCTACGTGTCCTACGTTTATTTACGTGATTTACTAATTATACGCGTCGGATGGCTGCGGTTTGCGCGAAATCTTAATGACAATGCTCTCGAAGATACAAGTGGTTAATTATAGGACGCGCGACTCTTTTCCACCCCATCCCGTCACTGGGCGAAGCCTTTTAAGCCACTTTTAGCCTGTCAAAGTTGTTCGGGCCGTTGCTGACACGATTGTCGGCTGCCAGTATCGTGATTAAATGCATTTCGATAAAGACGCGATCCGAAACCGAGATACTGGGAGGGACATCCACTGGGATGAGGTTGTTCGATCAGCTTCAACGTTAAAGCGGACGCCCCTAGTTTTGGCTGCTCAAGGTCATTCATCCAACTATAACCTATTGTTAGAGATAGTAAGCGATCATCTTCTCTAGTTTTTAATTTTCGTTCTTAATAGCGGCCATAAAGGTAATAGATGATCGATAGAATTATCGAAGTAATTGATGCTGATAATAGCAGTACTAGATTAATATCAATAGGAATTATGAAATGAACATTTGACAATAATTTGGACTTTTTATCCAGACGTTCGATTTTATCTCGAACCATAGAGTAGATAATTCTTATAGATTTATCATAATAAAAGCAGTTAGCCATTAGGGAAGTGCATAGAATTATGTGGATATTACTTTAATTAAATAGAATGATGTTTTGTAGAAATTACGTATGACTAAAGCTTTATTTGAATGTATAAACCTAATTTTTTTATAATAATTTTGCATTCTCGAAAAATATAGTGTACATTAAAAGTTACAATATATACAATGTAGGCAAATAAATATAAAATAAGTACTTTATTCGAAAAATATTTCTTATATACATATAAGTATGAATTTCTTCTTGGATTATTGCAAATGTAATTTAATTTTATTATAATCTTTGTAAAAAAAAATAAAAAAGAAGAATGAGATATTGAACAGCTGATAGCCTTGAGAGATCGGAACTCGTGGCCTTCGCTTCAGCTCCGTAAATTGAATCGTAGGATCTGGAGGAGGAAGGACATAGGTCGTGACAGGGTCAGATGTCATTTTGTACGAAAGAACGCGGAGAAACTGGAAGACAGTGGGCTCAGGGTGAAACACGTGATTGATGATAGATCCTGAAATAAATATAGCTTCTTAATTTTTGTTTCTTCCACCAAAGAAGACTTAATGGGTTTTTCGAGCTACATTCCCGAAAAGGTTAATTTATCGCGTCTTCGTGATTGCCGGTGGAAACGTTTCGTTTGGGTTGTTCGTCGAGTTTACGAGGAATTTGTGCGATAAAAGTGATGCATAAGGAAAGATAATTTTGTTGACCAACGAATCATCTTTTTCCCTTTTACGTCGGCATTTTTAAGCATTTAGAACTCGTTGAAAATTCGCGGTAATGCAATACAAGCGGATATAAAATAAATTTCCCGTCTAGAGTTGCACGATATCATTAAGTATAATTTGTTGTAAAGTGGAATTTTTCAACGAAAGTAATTTCTTCGGAAAAGAAAATTTTCCAAAGATCATCTGCATATTAGTTACACTTTGAAAAAAATGAAATATCGTTGTCTTAAGAAAATTATACAACTGGTAATAAGAATAATGGACTAAAATATCCTAAATAAAATTAATGCATAAACAAAAACAATTGTCGAATATTAATTTTATAATTTTCAAATAATTGAAACAAGATCTCGCCGAATAGCGACATTTATTATGTAACAATCTATCATTTCTCAGCCAGTTTCTTTGATTCTCCTTTCTATTCGTTTCAAACAACCTGCCATAATTCTTTTTATCGATACCAGACACTCCCGCTGTTTCTGAGTTACAACGCAGGTCGCTTTTAGACCGATTAGCACGCAATAGAAAGATTTCGTTCATGATCGATGAGTCTGAGCCTGTATTTCACAATTGCCATAAATTCTACCTTCGATTCCTACCTCTTAAATCTCTTACAAACGTCCACACATCTTCCAAAAAAAAAAAAAAAAAGAAAAGAAAAAAAGAAGACAAAAGACGAAAAGAAGGAAGAAGAATACACAAGAACGAAGAATATACAACACTGGCGTTCTTAATTTAAAAATATATTTAATTGTATCTTTCGAAATAAATTATAGTAATCTATAATAGGAAGATCGAAGGTTTACGGAATGATTTGCAGGATGCGAATGCAAACAAATTTCACCGTGAGGTCGGGTGCACTCGATCTCGGAGCACGTGAATATTTGCCTACAACTTCACAGTTTCAAAAGACACGGTAAACATTCGCAACTGTACAAACGATAACGCTGCGGTTAAATCGTCGTTATTAATAAGATCCTGGAGAAGCTTGTTGCACGTTCCATGGGAATATGAATCGAAAGGAGGACATGCTCTTTGTGATTTACAGCGATCATTATTGAGAACATAATTCTTGCGTTCGTTCTCAGCGTGTGCATATTTCCGTCTGAAGGTTCTTTCTTTTTTTTTTTTTACTAAACTTGTTACTTTCTCGTTCTTCATTCCCTTTCAATTCCTTTTTATTTTATTTCATGTTTCTCTTCTGTTCCCGTTAAAAATTTTTATGCGATTGCCGTTAAACGTAACATGAGATTAAAGTAAAGGTCGCAACAAAAATTGGAAATATTTCAGAATCACGTCGATTCGATAAATTAATAATAAAAGTCGAAGGTATTTCTTAAAAATTCTAGAGCCGAGTTTTCACAGCCTGTCTTATTAATGTCAAACTTATTTTTGGATTATGAATTTTTATATATTTATGTGGAATTTGAAAGTGCAAAAATGCATAGTATGCAGAACTATATAAAATTATTCAATAATATTTAGCGAATGGAACAATAATCTACCCAGATTCTATCTTTTTAATTATCTTCTTAATAATACGAATTTGCATAAATATCTGCAGTCTATCTACCAACAATAGTAACACGAGTAGCACTAATATTTTCGCAGCTTCGCGACAATGTATAAACGCTCGATCGTGTTTTCATCGCGATAAATCTTGAATTTTTCAGTGAAATAAGTAGAGTCATCGCGTTACGCGGCTGAATGGGAATGACACCCGTCTGTTTCATTAACTAATCCGATAAAATACCCGAACAATTCAAGCCGTTGATTATGGATCAGCTGATTTAATACCCTGGTCTTTGAAGTACGCTCTACTCGTTCTTTCGCACATAAACATCCTAACAGGTCGGTATTCGCGTAATCCTTGGACAAACTGATCTTGTCGTTAGGTTAGATACACGTTAGTTTAAAAACGAACGAGCGACGAGACCAGGGAACACGAAGATAATGCTATCGATGGCATGAGCCGAAGAGTTGTGAATGTCGTTGCTCGTACACTTTCTCTGATCGAGTCGAAGGAAACGCCAATAAGGTTCTTCATTGAGACGAATAGGTCGATGCAGGATTGATATGGATATGGCAATAGGGAAAGAAAAGTCAATGTCATTTGTTTTTATTAACGCAGTTTTAACCTCCGCGAGGAGATTATTGTACAAAACATTTTACAAAACCTGTTGATATTTATTGATACAATATTTGCTTAAATTATTAGATTGCGTTCTTTCAGATATGAAAATATTAGATTGCAATTTGCATATAGGCTTGTAAGGTAGCACAGTACACGATAATGGAAGAAAACGACTTGCATTCGCAGTTCATCGATTAGTTTGGTTCTTTGTGAAACTCAGTCGGTCACATTAAAAATTCACATTAATTGCAACACTTATTAACACTGGAACTGGAACGATTACGATCTATAATTTATTTCAAAGAAATCGAAATGGGAGGCGTATGAAAATATATATAACGCAGCCCATACATTTTACAAAAGTCGTTTAAATGAACAAAAGTACATTGTTATTAAATTCATAAAATTTCTATGGAAATTTTTGAACCGATCAATCCAATAACTCTGATAGTTTTAATGTTAATTCGTGGTACTTCAAATATTTTCCTCATACACATAATCACTATGATACAAAACAAAATAAGGATTACTTGAAATTGGTACAAGCGGAAAGGGGGTGATTCTACGCGAAAAAAGAAGTCGAAAATATAGAATACAAATTTTTTTTTTAATTTTTTCCATCGAGACAACGATCTACAGTGAGATCCGTTATAACGTACCGCACGCGTACCGAGCGAAAATTTAAAGTCGATTTTCTCGAAAACAAAGCCTCAAACGAAAAATTTTTATTCTATATTTTCTATTCTATATATTCTATATTTTCTATTATTCTATATTTTATTATCTTATCAGCTGTAAAACACGTGTTCGTTGTAGCAACACTGAAGACCAGAGTTTTCTTATACCAGAGTATAAGGACAACTTGATGAACATAATGCGTCAACAACTAGTAAATACTCGGCGGGTTCGCTAGCTACGCTCGTAAAGGGCGTATGCGGTAGTAAGATGTCGCGAGTTCGAGACCACTCCTGGGCAAGCCAAGGTGGAAAACCAAATATCATCTTAGAAAAGTACATACAACGGGCAAGTGGGTTTCCCGACCCCCCTTGCCTACTATGTTGTTGTGCTTCTATGAGTGTTTGGGAAGTACCCCCGGAGAACGGTTTCACTCGTTGCTGAACTACACCTAGGCCCGCCCGTGAGGTTTTAGCCGATAAAAATCCGCCGGATTTCCCCACGTAAAAAAATGGTTTTTTTTTCTTTTCCTTTTTAATTTTTCCATCGAGACAACGATCTACAGTGAGATCCGTTATAACGAGACGTGATAAAGTGCACGCGTACCGAGCGAAAATTCAAAGTCGATTTTCTCGAAAACAAAGCCTCAAACGAAAAATTTTTATTCTATATTTTTGACTTCTTTTTTCGCGTAGAATCACCCCCTTTCCGCTTGTACCACCAGTTACCAACCAGCCTGTATATCATCTCAGTGAAAGATAATAAAATAATGGATAAATACACGATAACGAATTGTAATGAACAAATAAGTCGCTCTGACTCAATCATTACGCGCTACATAATCCCGTTGCATTGGATTAAAAATTGCCACGAGAATAATGACAAGATCGACCAAACAAAGTACTCAAACTTACCTACGTATAACGCATACAAACCCAGTCGTTAAAATGAAACACAGAAGAAATAGAAGCCTCTAACAAGACTGAAAAACGTACTTAACACTTCGTCAAGCTACCGAGTGCCGAGCAACAAAACAACAAACACAATTTAGGTCAGTTTTGATCTACGCAAATGCTGCTACGTAACAATTCGCGAGTCACTTTCAAGCGGTCGACGAGTGTTCGTTGCAGCAGTCACGTTCTCGCAGCGCGGCGACAAAAAGGTGAACCGTTTAATTTGCCGGCTCGTGCGCTGGTAATTAGTCATATGCGGCCGACGAAGTCGTAAAGTAAACTGTTCGACGGCAGGTTACCTTATAGATCTGTCACATCTGTCATACGGACGCATTGAACTGACGCAACGTGGCATCGAGACAATCGTACATAGAACACCCACCGAGCCTGCCGCATGGTTATGTCACAAGGTACCCGACTTACTGCTTCACCGAGAAAAAGTTAAGTTTCCAATGTGCATATGCGAGTGATTCTTATCACTCTTGGGAGAAGGCTGAGCATTGGCTCTCACTGTTCTGTGGTAAGAGTATTTAAACAACACTCTTACGAATAAAACAGATCAACGTGGAAAGAACAGAAAGATGGCAAAATCAAAAATTAAAAACAATAGTTGAACAAAACGTGTGTGAATATTGTGCATACCGACGTAAAAATAGGAAGATGACAAAACAAAGATCTAAAAACCATATTCGCACAAAATTTGCATGGATACGTTGCATCAACGTAAAAGTGATAGACAGATGTGAAGACGAGAAGCAAAGAGCCATACTGGACGCAGACTAATATATTCCGAATTGGAAAATTTATGAAGACACAGGTATCCTAACAGAAAGAGAAGAAATCAGTTTGCACAGCATAAAGTATCAAAAGTGATTGAAAAACTATGCCAGCAGCTTGATCATAGATTTATCAGATACCTCTAAAGAATAAGAAAGACCAAAGTGGCACCATTTTTCATAGTTATCATTTAGATTTAGCGATGCGCATCATGCGGGTGTATTCACATTCATCACATACATAGATTATCATAGATTGTGCTGAATATTATTGTACGGTAGGTTGTACATGTATAGTTTACAAATCACTGAGTGTATTCACGTTCATCACATACATAGATTGTCATAGATTGTGCTGTATATTATTATACGATAGGTTGTACATGTATAGTTTACAAATCACTGAGTATATTCACGTTCGTCACATACACAGATTGTCATAGATTGTGGTGAATTTTACAAATTTAAAAGAATGAATATGCGTTTGTTATAGTAAACTTTTAGTAGACTGACTAAAAGATCCAGAATCCAGATCATGAATCCTCCTCTTCTCTCTCTCTCTCTCTTTCTCTCTCTGTCACTCACTCACTCACTCACTCATTTTTCAACCCTAAACTCTTCGAGAAACCTCATTTTTAATCGACGAAGCTATGCCTAGATCGTCCAAAACAGCGGCATAAACTTGAAACACGATCTGACTATACACACATACAATCACATGCATCCCTGTATGTTCTACTTAGCCACCGCACCGTAGAAAGTGAAAATAAGTTCTCAGTACTAAACATGGTTTGCTCGTTCCGGAGTTGCTAGCTGCCGGGACCAATTAGAGACGTCTGTCCACTGTGAGATCACTAAAAGTCTGACTCTTCATTAGCGCTGGAAATATTGTGGTAAGTTCAAGGTCGACGCATTCGAAGTGGAAGTAGATAGGAAGATTGTTCCTCGCTATCGTAAATTCTGCGATTTGATCACTGTAGATAGAGGTGTTACGAGTGGAAACGAAGCATTCCAAAATTATGCAACAACTCAAACTATCGCATAGTTACGATCCAACTATGAAAATTAATTTGTATTTTTCAAAATTGTTATATTTGTCATCTTGAGTAACTTCAAATAAGAAGTCTCGCTTATAGTAAGTAAAACGCAGGAAACTGTAAATATTCTTTTTTATATTCTAATTTAATGATATAATAATACTTATGTGTATGTTTAAAGAGAATAAGATATCGATGTAATTTAATTACTTCTTCAATATACAAAACTTTTACTATAGAAAATCTTTGATATTTAAAGTTATTGATAGCTGAAATCAAAATATCAAAGCAACATGATGATCAGTCGAAATATTTACTTTCTGGAACATTCTGATTACATCAGTAAAAGGGCACTATCATACAGGAAAGACTGGTTCTAGTGGCGAAGTTAAGTACCCTTGGGCATGTTTAGTGCTTGGCTGACTTTCTATTTAGGAAAGCCGCGTAAACTACATATAACTGTTTAGAAGCTTCAGTTACATTGAAGCTCACCTGACAGTAATTTTACGGAGTTAAAATTCCTTTTTATTTGATTCTAATAAATAATTGTATCTTCTATGATAAAAATAGTACTTTATCGAAGCTAATTGATAAAAAGAGAATAAAGCTTATGAAACGAGCCAATACTTATAAAATCTCTACCGAATCTCTATAATTTCGAATTTACATAAAGGTATGACATTTAATTCGAAGTACTCGTAAGGCGCCAGAAACTTTAGAATTGGATTCAACCTACTTGCAATATACTGAATTCCATCGCTATCACAGCATTTGATTCTTCATCAAGTAGACCCTACGTAACATAGCGGATCGACTTTAAAGCTCGATTATTTATATACCTGGTCGGCGTTGATTCGCCCATGCGATGATTACGCCAATCATAATACTCTCGGCTCGCTAACAGCTCGACATTGTGATTGGCCCGCGGACGGATCCACGGCTAACTACTCGCAGAAATCAAGCAAAATAGTAACAAGACCGATCCTCAATCACCTGTAATTGTACTCTGTCTGTTCTCTGTCGGCTGCACACCCTTGATACTTAGCGATGCACACAATTTTCTTCTCTTCTCGCGACTCGCCTCCCCATCTCTTTGCTCCGTTGCCTGTTTGCCAGTTCTTATGCTTACTTTCGTGTTCACGACCGTATTTATTAAGACGACACGTAGAGTTTGACGCGGATCAAGGGATAAGGCCGTCCCTTAACCGTTGAAATTTATAACAAATCACTTGGCAAACGATATCGAGGGATCGGAGGATTTTTTAATAAGTACGTCGAGAAGCGTTTCGATGGTCTGTAACCGGTGTATTAGCAACGATAACGTGCTTTCCGGCGTACCGTGGCTTACAAAAGGATTCAAACGCTTGTCACAAAACATTTTTCACGATACATGTATTAGATCCGTTAAACAAAACAAACTTGAAATTTCGTTAGCACTGTGACGAGACACGATTATCGTGATTATGATGGTACAATTGAAAATCAACTCGAGAATATATATAGAGATTGCAAGATATATTGGAAATATACTCACAGTGAAAAATTAGTATGTATGCAGTATAAATAATAGCCATAAACAGGCAGTAATGCCAGAAATGATGTCAGTAAATATTGTGGTTTGCTAATATAGAGAATAATTGGTTGTTCAAATACTGTGCTGGTCTTTACGATCACCAAAAAATATCTCGTAAGTTCTAATAAATATATATTACTTCCAATACTTATAATTCTTATAAATTAAATCTTATAAATTCTATATACATTTTCAGATGCGTTTCAATGTAATCACGATAAGCGTATCTCGCTACAATGCTGACGAGGTTTCAAAATGTTTTACATAATATATACACGAAAGATTTTTAAAGAGTCCGAATACTTTCATGAGCTACTGTACGTACTTGAGTACCATACTGTGAAGAATACCCTGAAAGCTCTGCATAGTTTCGTCTGCTTACTTATGTTCTATAGTGCAGGGTATCCCTGTACACGTTAGTTCGTCTTCCGTTGGACTGTTAACGAGCCATTGCTGTGAATAATGCTCCCATTTCAGAGCCTCTTAAGCGAAATATGGATGCTTAGAGCGTTGATAACTTGTTAGTTTGAGCGATGCGCGTGGAGTAGCTACTTTTATACAGTATACGATTCTATTAGCCGTTTAGCTCGTAATAGTGAGAAAAACTGGGCAAGTCCAGTAATATTGAATTATTTTCCAATGTTATTAAATACGTATCTTGTTTTTGCTTTAGGAAAATGTAAATTGTTTCAAGCAAAAGTATTTCACATACTGGGGCAAGAAAAAAGTATCTTTTATCCAAGTTTCTATCGAAACCTTTTTAGAACGTTACATTTACACTTCAAATTAGAAACATCCATAAGAATTCAACGTTTCGATAAGAACGACGATTACAATTATTCCACGAAAGCTCTACTTTCTAAATCACCATTCTCCGTACCATTCTCCATTCGCAGCGAATCGATTCGCCTACCGCGATGTCTCAATCGCTACCGAACAACGTTCTATAATCGACCATTTGCAAGCGCATCAGCCACCGATCCAGTCATCCTCCATAGCTCTTATTTGCCCGCCAACTCACCAACTATGAGTGCAACGAAGAATCGAGTTGGAGAAACGATCGCTACCACCCTCGCAACGAGAAGATGTCCAAGATCCGCGCCAAGTATAGCGTTTGTCCATGGACCAAATCAACAAACAGAGAACGCCCAACCAGAGAGAATCAAAGAGTCAGAGAGACAAACACGGACGAACGTTCTCTTGTAGCGAAGCCCGAGAACGGAGATGCCCCGGTGTTGTGCAGGTTTTTGGTGGGGGACCTTGACCGAGTGACGTTCACCAGCCGCAGAAGCAAGCAACAACGTGCAGCAGGAGCAGCGAGCAGTAATAGCAGCATCAGCGCCGGCCGGTAACCTACCAGGTTGCTCCGCGACGTATGTATACCTGTTAAAGTCCGCATGTCCGTTGCTTCTTACAGTCCGTTCGTCCATTCGTCCATCCGTCCGTCCGTGCATCCGTGGCGCGTTCGTCTGTCCGTACGTCCGTCCGTTCGTCCGTTGGTGCCTTCTCTCCTGCCTGTCTCTGTCTCGGGGCCCGGTCCGGTACGTCGGTGGGATAGGACGAAGCCGCGGTGGAAGGAGTAGTAAGCGGCCTACGCAGTTTCAACCTGGGTCCCAGCTTTTATTAGTTCTTCGACGCTCGGCGGAGAACGGTGCGTGCCGGAGTGGTAGCAAGCAGTGCTTTCAGGCCCGGGATTACCTAACGACCGCGTAGTCGGTGCGAACGAATCGTCCGAGTGACACCCGAACGACTCAGCCGAGGAACGAGTCCAACGAATCCGTCAGGTGGATACCATCGATTCATGGTATCGTATACGAAAGTTTCTACATCGTGTATGTCGACGTCGAACTTCGACTTTCCTTGGATCTCTTTATTATTGTGTGTGACCGTAGTTGATACCTAAGAGTGACTTCGAAGGAGACAAGTGACGGACTGTTTCGAATACCGTGATACAGTACGCACAGTGTGATCTCTAGGTATCGAGATAAAACGAAAGAGAGGGAAACGAGTCGAACCGATCGATGATCGATGATAATCGTCATCGCGACGTCGCATCGGATCAGGATCGGGCGCAAGGTGTTCGTCTCGCCGGTCCCACGGGACGAGACACCCGGCTGCCCCGGTGGCAGTGACAGTTGCTGTACGTGAGAGTGTTTTGTTCGACCTGGCCACGAGCTCCAGTTCTCTCCTCCCCCTCTTTTGCTCGTCTTCTTGCCGTTCTGTTTGGCGCGCGGACGAACCGTTGGTGTGCGAAGGGGGATACCCTTAAACAGTATACCAGAGGCATTACCGATCGGAATGCTACTGTGCCAGTGAAGGTAAATTGAATTCTGAAGTTCGATACTTTATGCCAGGCCGTATTAGGCTCTCGAGGACAGACGTCCGAGTCTTTGACGAGTCTCTTCTGCCTGATCACCGAGGATTGAATCATTTGAAATGAGAGATCTGGTCGATCAACTTCCGATCCTGAGACACGCTTCCGATTCTCAACGCATGTTGCGTGACATGTAACAGAGGAGATTCGTCTTTGACCAAGATTCTCCGCTTTGAGGGAAGGCAATGTCGCAGTTATCGTGTCGATCAAAGCTACCAGTGTGTTTGTTCGCAAGTGTAGTGACGCGACGCATGTCGGTAGCTCGGTGTTACATAAAAACCTGATATCTATGGATGATCGCGTGTTTGCAGATGTTAAACAGCCTTGGAAATTCAAGCTGTGAATTAGTCGCGAAATCAATATACTTGTGCAAATTTATTGTGATTCGTGTGAAACACGTTGCTAAATGGACGATAATATATTTGTTCGATCGAGAAACGTATAACTTGGTTGGTATCGATGGATCGTAGGTGATTTACAACAGTTTAGGTTAATTCTTAGCTACGTAATACTCCACTTTGAGAACTTTTATTTCATTACCACAATCTAGTGGAGGATTTTAGAAACTTTAGTATGAGCGCTAAATGAAACACTTGCAACGCAATGATCTAATAAATAATAAAGTATTTTAACCATATAGAAATCTGTGGTAATAAAAGTATGGATGCCTGTGTAGTTAAAAATTACGTCACTTAACTGTGTTCGGTTTTGTTTAACGATTCGTATTAATTCGTATCCTGTACTGTAAAAATCACAAGCGACGTTTAAAAATATCGGACACGCGTAAAATATACGACTAAATAAAAATCGAATTTCGATACAGATAAAGATGAAACGAAATTAAGTAACACGGCTGAAAAGCGAAAACTGTTTTAACGACCTATGACCGAATCGATATCAACGAAGCGTTGAACAAAGCACATTTCCCTCCCTCAAACAGTGAAATTTGAACGGAGCTTCACGCAAATCGCAATCTTTCGTGTCATTCATTTCGAAACGAACGAACGGACGGACGCGACTCACCTTCGCAACGAGATCACCGTAATTATCCTGATCGTGAAAGAACGTCGAGGCTCGGATGAACGGCTCGTTTGATCCGTGTTCATCAAACGACCGGGAAGGCGAGACGCTAATCGAAAGGGAAACGACTTTCAACGGACGTGCGAGTAGATTGCGGGGACGGGAACGCGTGCGATTTACTCTCGCCGAGCGGGGATCTCGTCGATAGGGAAACCAGAAATGCAATGAGAGGGCAGTATCGCATTAACTGAAAGATCAATTAACTCGCGTTAACGGACACTTTAATCACAGACGCGCCTAGCTTAGCTCGATGAAGATGAGTGTTGATCCTACGTGCGCCGTTTGCTCGCTTCTTTCCTGCGTAGGGTTTTTCGCGCGATTTAATTCCCTTGCTATGTAGGATTTTTCATACGATTTCATTCCTTTGCTACGTAGGATTTTTCGTACGATTTAATTCCTTTGTTATGTAAGATTTTTCCCGCGATTTCATTCCTTCGCCGTATTGGATTTTCCGTGCGAATTGATTCTTCTACGTTTGGTTTCCTCGTAGGCGTTAGCAAGGGAGTTGTTACAGTTTAACCGAGTAAAAATTACAGTGACAAATGGTCAAAGGTTATATCAGGGATTTTGTCGAGTTTATAGAAATCGATAGAAAGTAGTATTTTGATACTAGAGATTCAAACGTGATACAACGAACATGTAAGTGCCGATGGTATCGAAATTAGGAAGTGACATTATTTTCGGTGGTTTCTAACGAAAGGTTGAATTGGGAAATTTTATCGAGTTTCGTAGAAATCTATCGAAAGTGGTATTTCGAAACCTAACATGATGATTATGTAACAATAGATTCATAATCGTGTGTGAAAGTGTTTTTATTTTTAATCAATTCCGAAGTGGGTTTCTAAAGAAGTATTTTTTGAAAAGATACTGGGAACAAGTACCTAGGTTTAAACGGGATTTAACGGAGAAAATTTAAAAAGAAGTAAAATGTAGGATTATAGTTTAACTTTTATGTCAATAACGTGTGACGCAGATATAATTGAAGTGATATAAAAATCGTATAAAATGATTTAAAAAGACTTTTTATTATCATCGATGTTTTGAACGAAGTCTCCAATGAAGAGAATCGCATGACGCGAACGTCGGAACATGATGATAAATTTGATTTACGATTTTCTAGGAAAAAATTATCAAAAATGTTTTATGTATTTAAATAACCGAAGATCATACAGTCATATTTTATGGTCATGTCCTTTCCCCTTTGCAACACAAGGACTAAATTTGCATTCCACGTCGACTCCACATTAATCAAATCTCTTTACTGACTAATTTTTTGTTTCTAAAGCGCAATTACAGCAAAAAATAATCGTTAATTATCCGTCTTAATCTGACTTCAAAGAATCAACATGAAACTAACCAAAATAGTCCATCCGAAAAGCATGAATACACACAAATCATTTATTTTCCTCTATAATTCTAAATGTCCACAACAACAACAAAAAAAAAAAAACGATTGTATGCAAACCATCAATACATTCCTTTAGTTCCAAAACTAAATTCTAACAGCGAGTTGCCTACACGGGCAACCTCATAAAAATTCCTCTCTCTCTAAACTTATTATTCCCGAGAAGGCATAAAGTATCCAAAATATACGCATAAAGTATGCAAAATTTATTGCCCCCAAAAACGAAACGATCCAAGAGACGTACTTCCATCGATTCTCCCAAGATAAAACAAAGAAAAGGGGGAAAGAAATATCAGAATAACCTGCCGAACGAACGACAGAATTCCGAGAAGCGTGCCAATATACAGCGCGAGAGATTGAACTCGTGTCCGGAGGGTACGGCGGTTAAAAGTTTCGCGGAGAAGAAGCGAAGGCGCAATAAAAGGCCACGTGGAGTTTGACACAATTACGAGGGCCTCGTCTCGTCCTGTTTCAGTATCCTCCTCGACGCGTCCCTCGTTAAGTCCAGAAATAGACGCCAGGGCCCTGCCACCAGCCCTTATGAACGGCTCAATCCTTCTCCCCTCTTTTCTTCCTTTCTTCTGCTCGCTCTTTTGTTTCGCCTGTCCGCTCGCGGCGAGCCTCGCGGAATGAAGATCGCGCCTCGTCTTGACGCGCGAATCCACCGCGCGGCTCTCGAATCTCTTTTACGCTCTTCCTTTGATCTCTTTCTCTTCCGTTTGGTTGCACGCGACGCGACGCACAGGAGGAAAAGCCGAGGCACCGACGCGGATCCGCGATATTCGGGGCACGAACCCCTTACGACCTTGGCGCGGTCGAAGTGTGCCAGTGGAACATACGCCGGAATTCGCGCCACCTATTGAGCGAGACATCTTTCCAGGCGATGGATTTAGGGCGGATCGAGGCTGGCTTCCTTATCTCCTTTCTTTTTCATTTTATTATTTGTCTTCTTTTTTTGTTTTTCATTTCTTTAATGCGTAAGGGATATTAGAAGAGTCAGTTGATGATTGACGTAGGTAAAATGTGCTGTTGCACGAACTTCATTCTGGATGAGAGCTATTGAGATATTTAGGTATTGGATTATTCCCGTGTTAATTGAAACTAAAATTTGCAACATGGACAGTGATAGAAAGATTTATTAATACTTTGATTAAGATTTGAATTGAAAGATTGATGCAATCTTTTTGAAAGTATAGAAGGAGTTGGAATAAAAATATCGATCGTACGATCTTGGAGTAAAAATTTTGTACCTGTTAGAATAAAGTAACTGTTAATTATTAGGATAAATTTGTTATACAACATTATATATGTAATAATTTATTGGCGAAAGAGGCATTTGGAGGCACAAAAAGTATTTATATTTCCTTCTTGCACAAAATTGTTGATGAAACGCGAAGTGAATATTATCTCGTATTATATCTATCGCTATTAGATGGTTCTCATCTTATCTAGGCAAAACGCGATTCGTTTTACTTTGAATATTATAACATATACTTATTTCTATAGAAAAGTTTTTAAATTGATGGTTATCTGTAGGAGTATTGGTAACTTTTGTAGTAGATATTTTCTACCATATTGATAACAGTCATCTATTCCAAAGTACATATTATATCTATCCACCGTTTCTATCAAATGTAATTCCATTTTGTAAAATTACAGTGGGTTTTCGTATCGCCTAGTTTTTAGATTTCCTTTTCTCCGTCACTGTATATACAACAAAGAAAAAGGTAAAGGAAATTTATACGTATAAAAATTCATATGACGCACACAGTATGCAAAAATACGTAAAAATAACCAAAGTAAAGTACTCGTTATATTATTTAGAGGGTGAAACAAATCTGTGCTTAGGTTCCATTTCTTCAGCTCTATTCATAAAAATATAAATCTGTGTCTACGATCTAGTAACGGCTAGTAATAACTGTTCGTTCGATTTTTATTTTTATTTCCCCCGATAACGAACCATCGCCGCCATATAGAAGAATCCTCTCTGAAGTGAATAGTGCTCGTCACTTCCCTCGTCGTTCCCTCGACGATATTAAAAAACCAGCCAACGGTTGTAACGCGCGATCCTTGCTTCGGGCGCGATCCTTTGATTTTATCATTGACTCATTGAATGGACGAGCCGCCACGGCGGGAGAACAATAAAACAGCCACGGGAAGGTGCTAAATATTTACAGGAGACACGTGACTGTTTATTGCAGCGAAGTGGCGAACGTAGAACGCTAGAGAATCATATCGTACATTCCGCTAACGTGTCTTTTATCGTCGGTTTTCTTGATTACTTCGCGCGTGTACCAGACACCTCAGGGTTTCAAGGATTTGTCGCCTTCGATCGGTCGTGGCTGATCGTGTGATTATTATTAAAAATTCACGAGCGAGAGCGTCGGTTAGAATATTTCCGACGTATCGTAAAATGTTGTAGTTGTATTAAGTAATTCTAAAAGTTTCCGCAGTTTAAAACTGTTCGTGTTCAAAAATATCGTAGTTTCGTTAAAGTTGAAGATTCTTATCGAAAATAATCTTTATAATATCCAATACACGTTTTTGGGAATATAAAGACATTAATTTCACATCTATAAGAATGCGAGTTTCTTAAGAAGAGCTCAGGTAGGTGTTTTTGAGAATTAATAGCTGTTGAATTGAGAATTAAAAATTATCAATGAGTGACAACATAGGAAATAAGATAGCTGGCTGATGCAATTTATTCAATGTTTACAATCTTTTCGAGGTCTTCTATTCGGTCTTTAAAGTACGTGGAACAAAAAAAAAAAAAAAAAAAGAAAGAAATCAGCTAGTAGCTATTTGAAATAAAATACGAATTCAGTGTGTCAGTCGCATTATTTCAAATCTCATTGCGAGACGTTTCGATCTATTTAACTCGAGTTCCTTATATCTCTTCCCCTAAACGTTTATTGTTTCCATCTATAATATTCGCAATATTTCATTAACACGTAGCCGAAATAAAGATGCATCACCATCACAATACGACAACGTCAAAAGACAGTAAAATCCCAGCCAAAGCTGACGTTCGTTCGCGCGTCATTCTCACCTCGAGAAAATACGCGTCTCGCTGTTTCTCGCTAGAACCGCACTTTTTATCGCTTCCACCGGTGACATCATCGCATACCGAGTCACCTCCCAGAAAAAATCGTACCCCAAAAAGTAAATTTCGTACGAGTCGCGACGAGTTTAGAAAAGAAAAAGTGTAACTCCGACTGACATCAGGATGCTCGCCAAATTTGTCCAGCTTCTTTGCAACTCTTTACACTTTCGATCATGTTTATACTACTCGCACACATGCGAAAACCCTGGATCTAAACGATCAAGAGAACAAAGAAAATAGAAACGATAAAGGTTGACGTTTGTCTGACACGAAGTTGCAAATCGGTCGTGTTTGACTTCAAAAAAATAAAGGAACAGATTGAAAAGAAAAGAGATGACTAAACGTCTGAATTTTATGGTGACGAGGACAACGCTCTTCTGTCGCTCTTATAGGACCGCCCTCGCGAGGATTTCTTCGCCAAATATGGTGGCTGTGGCTTAGTATCTTAATCCAATGATCACACTGTCATGCGAATTGTGTCGTTCGAAGTCGGCGTCCCTTCCGCAACAAGCCTAATAAAGTCGTCGGGTCCAATCTTTAGTTACGAACGCTCGAACCACGAACGCGTCGCGATTAGATGGCCTTGGGAGATGAAGCGTGGACGAGGTCACCCTTGCAAGCTCGAAAGGCGACCGAGATCCCGCGCGGATACGCGTGAACGTACGCTGAATCTGAAATCGCGGGGGCCCCGCGTCGTTACCTTTAGAAAGTGAAGGTGATTCCGTAAAAGGAACTGATCGACTGCGATGCGATAGTGTGTTTTACTACTTGATAATTGGTAATTGATCGTTCATAGTAATTTCATTTTTTCGAGAGAAGTGATTATACGAAACAATTTTTTCAATTGACAGTATTTCATCTTTTATTCATTTGGAAATGCTTCTTCCTTTCTCGTGTAATGGATCTCTTTGTCTCCGATTTATTTCTTGCGTTTGTATTAAGCGGAAAAGACGCATTTACTTGTCATTATTTTACAATTTCACAGAGAATTCGTTTAACAATTCATTTGTTCTTCTCCAGAATTCTGTATAAATTGTAGTAAAGAAATACATTTATAAAGATTGAGATTTGTTGATTCGCTTCTCGTGATTCTGTCCGAAGGGAATTTGTTTATTAGAAACGATCCACTTAGTATGTTACGATTAATATGGAGAAAAATCAGTTCATTTGTAGAACTTATGTCGACGTGTTTTTTCTATTCTTGAATTTTTATATTTCATTATTGTACTGATTATTTTTTATTGGCCGACTAAACCACTATAACGGTTCAAGAAGATTAAGTAGTATTGAACAGTTGCGGTCAGACGTCACTAGTATTTTTGGAAGCGTTTTCATACGTCTTTTGTTCCCGTCATTTTATAGGCAAACACTTAACATATAATCGTGGATTCGTGGAATTTTAAATAGCGACCAGTGTGACTTTCGATTCTTCAGAAATTGCTGAAGATATTAGATTTAATTTAGAAAGAGAAAATTCACAGGATTTTCAGAAACGTATTTTTTTTTGCATATAGATATCCACATGGGAAATATTAAAATAAAATTTAAATCTAATATAAACAGGTGTTTTCTTATTATCTCATACATTTTTCTTATACTTTCATTCTCTACCGTGCGAATAATTTTGTATATAAACGAATCGTATATTATCTTCATTTTTATAGTATCTTTCATAGTTATTTTAAACTGATATAGAATACTGTACGATCATTTGAAAATTTCAATATAAAAATTCGTAGAGTTAAAACCATCTTCCAATTTCAATCACACGAGCTATTCACCTAACGAAGCAGATATAACCGTAAAGATAGTTTTTCTAGAAAGCCATAATTGTTCCTAATAATATTTCTGTATGCCGTTCTATACACCGAAGTTTCATAAAACTATTTCTTTTCATGCCAAAGAAAATGCAAAATTCCTTTCGCTGGACGTTCAAAGTCGTTTCATTCTTCCTTTTACGATGATACTTGAAAGATTGAAGTAGCGTAGTGAAAACTGGATCATCCAACAAAGTACGTACTAAAGGGTACGTTTCGATTACACGATCGATAAGAAAATATAATAACGTCATGCTCGGAGCCCAAGATTATAGCTTTGCATGACGCTTTGCGAAAGATGGGGTAAAATAAGAAAATACATAGTAGCTTATCCCAGGATCACGAACTCATTGTCATTATTGCGCACCGTCATCGTCATCCTCGCAACTGTCAATAGTCCGTTTGCGCGTATCTCGAGTGTCTCATCGGATTGCATGACGACAATGGAGACCATTATCGCTCGTCGCGTTCATCGCGATCATCGCCGATGCACCGGCGCATGCGCCAACGCGAGCAACGCGTTCTCGCCGCGCATTCGTCCGAAAAACAGTCTCGTCGTAGGTCGTGTCTGTCGCAATTGCAGAAAAATCGATTCAACTGGTGATCAAACAATGGGTTCCACAGTGCTATTTTTTAGTTTTCTAATATGTACTTTACTCGTGGACTCGTGAGTTGCAAGTGGATACGCGATTTAAATTTTTAAGGATAAACTAAGAAGGATTGTCGAAGGATAAAAAAAATTATATGGTAAATATGCTTTATAATAAAGAGAAAAGACGTGGATTATAATTCCTGGAGTATTATTTGTTAAAAGAAAGTATTCGTCGTTAAATGGTAGTCTTTGTAAAGAGGATTTCATAATTTGTTCGTAGCTTTTGGCGGTGATATAGAAATATATCGAATGTTAAAACAAAATTGAGGGTAATTCGTACAATACTTTTTAAGGGTAAATAACCGTACGTTTTAAAAGAAGAAAATTTTGATGCGAGAAACTTTTGTCGTGAAGTTGAAAACTTTATCATTTCATTGGATATCTTTCCGTAACATACTATAATTACAAATACACTCGTAGAAACTATGTAGAGTACGTTGAATATTTTGTTTTCGAGAAGCGAAATACTTCGAACAGAAATTGTACATGTTAAGATGTTGTAAAATGTAAATTTATTTCTTGTGAAAGCTCGTTGACGGGCCATTAAATCGATAAAAGGTACAATAACTGTTCTTAACAAACCTTTCTTCTAGTTTGCTTCAACCTGGTTTCAAGCAAAAAACACGAAAGATAATCGTTTTCTCTCGAGACAACAGGATACTCCTTTGTCGCCAGTGAGCAAGCAATAACTTTATTACCGCTACTCGACATCGATCGCCTCTGCGGAACACCAATTCGACAGTTCTTGCGTCGTACATTTAAATACGTGGTATCGGTGTCCCCGCATCGATCTCCGGGCAAAATGTGAAAGGAAGCCCTAACAATGCGAGCGCAGGCTACTTTTACTTACGACCGCAACCGGCACTATCCTCCGGTTTGCCTCTAAATCGCCGATAGAAGCGATTTCTCTAACCGCAATAAGGACGACCGCAAATAGACCAACACACACGCTCGCGGCTTGCACGGCCGTACACGCGTGCACGTGAGCTCGCGTTCTCGTGTACATAAAAGAACCCGTGTATACACTACCGCTCAAAAGTATCCGTACATTTGCTTACTTTTGGCAAGATTTTTTTCAAAGAAGAAAGAGAAATATTATCAAATTTTATAAGTATTTTCTGTTTTGACAAATTTTTTGATGTTTGAATTATAAATTAATAAGAGCCTTTTATTTCGATTGAACGATTTCCGATGTTCATATGACAAAATATAATATCGCTACGTTTTCTAGTAGTTGGTTTGAATTTACAGTCTTGTGATTCCATAAGAAGATAGTAAGCATCGCTTCTAATTGCTAATTCATCGTTAATTTCTTCACTACCGATTAGTAGAAATCAATCAGTGTGCCGATACTTGTGGGCGGTAGTATACGTACTGGCTTTACAAGCTTCCCGCCAAAGACACAAAAAGACAGAGAAACGTCCTCGAGACTTCGACGAGAAAAAGAAACGAAAGTGTCTTTTTCATGCGCGTGCACGTATAGGATGTTTCACATAACGTCGTACCAACGCCTATGTGTTGATACTACATGAAAAAATAAATTATGAAATTAGAATGAAGTTTTCTTTTCCATGATTTAGCTTTCAAAGGAATTTATTTTTAATTGTTTTAATAGTTTGAGACCAATTCTTTCGAAGTTAGGTCTCGGACAACAAAATATTATTCTACGTTTTCCATCTATTTTTCCGTATAGACTCGCATTTCAGCCAACTCTGTTACGTTATGTGTAGCATTCTATATATAAGAGACAGAACATAAATCTCAATCGACGAGGTTATCTATCTCGCAGATGTATATTAAGAGCACAGCTTTGCTTGGCTTACAGGTCGGTGATCGGGTCTAAGAGGGAAGGAGAGGGGAGATAGAGAATATAGAAAAGAAAGAAAGGGTGCAAACATTTAGAGGCCGGGGTGTTAAGGCACACTTGGGTGCGGGGGTTGCGAGGTAAGAGAGAAAGAAAGAAAGAAAGAAAAGATACAGAAAGAAAAAGGGAAAAGATAAGAGAGAAACTGATTGGTATCCGGCTCTGCGTGTTACGATTGGGATCGAAAAGCCGGGAAGATGCTGGAGGTTCAGCGCTCGGACTTTTTAAGAGATGGAGGAACCTGCGACCCTCCTACCACCGATTTTCTACAACACGATTCGACCGGGGCTTCCGTCTCCGGATGGAAGCCCACTGAGAAAAGCGTCTCCTTCAATCGAGACGTCCACGTCAAAAGGATCGGTGAGTCCAGGCAATCACACCATATGGAAAGGAATAGCCAGCGAGACGGTAGTGCAGACGCGAGACGAGTTGGTTTAACGTTGCTTGACTTTCGTCGTACATTTTATCCGTCGTTGACAACTAATTCATCGGACGAAGATAAATTTTATGTTCATGTTTGGACGGTTTTTACTTGTTCTTTTCGTTTTTCTTATTTTTCTTATCATAGAAACATATATGGTAAAAAGAAGTGCAGTTTCTTGACGTTTAAAAAAGAACATTAGATATTCATATACAATATTGGAAACAAAAATGTACATGGCAAAAAGAGAAGTATGATTTATATTACTACTTTAAGAGGATATGGAAATAAAAGTATTTTCAAGATCGTTGGAGTACATTAAGATTAGAATTTTTAGTAACTTGGCATTTAGCTTTCTAATAATGCGTTGGCGAAATTTTAAATTTTCGTTGCACGTACTTGCCATCTATTGAATTTTACTGGAATTTATCATTTTCTAAAAATAGTTAGCCACGAGTTAGAAAAGGTCAAGGCAGAAATCGAGTATAACACTTAATTCGCACAGATGACCTCGAGAAGTAGAAAATGCAAGATTACGAGAACGATTGCAACGAGGACACGTGCTGTTGCGTTTCAGACAAAATACAACCAGGTCCTAGAGCGATCTTAGATTATGAAAATTGTTTCTGTCGAGCCGCTAGTTTGCACAGATGATCTCGAGTTCGTCAGGTATTTCTAAGAAACACACGCCTTCGCTAAAATCGTCAGTGTCCTGGAAGGATGTTAAGAATGCAAAACCCGTGTCTGATCAGATTAACTTTGTTCCATCACAAAATACTTTCGTTTTATCAGATCGAGCGTATGGCATGCTACAGTTCAGACATTTTTGTTTCTAAGATATATTACCTGGTTTAACATTGGAAAACTTTATTAAAAATTCCAAGAATAATAAGAATAATAAAAACAATAAAAATAATATTAACTATACTAAATGACATTACAGTTTACTATATTTAAGTACAGTTTACTATATTTAAGAATTTATTAGAAAATATAGTGAATTAATTTCTCCAGATAAAATTGTCGATCAATTACATCAAATGATATTAGATAGCATTTTGCCATGATGAGCTAGACAGATTACATATTAAAGATAGCAAAAACGATGGGGACGTTAGACCAAGATTATACGAGCTGTTATTACTTTGCCGTATTTAATTATACAAATTTCTGAAAAATTTCGAGATATATGAAATTATGAAATAAAAGATTATATACTTCGCGATAATTAATATTATTGGCTTGGTATACGAAGATTATAATTAATATGACTAATAAGTGGAAGTAAGAGGACGAAACCACCTGTCACGACGCGAAAGCGGAAAGTCAAGCAGCGCGGCACCGGCTCAAAACGTGTTCCGCCTAACTTATACCTAACTGTTCCAAGCTCGAGCTCTCTCGATATCGATGTATAACACATTTAATCAAGAGCCTGGCCGCTGACTAACGGCACGAATAATCGTTACGCTCTGCGATCGATCGCCGATCGATCCTCCTTGTGTGTGTAATCATTAATAATGTATCAGTAATGCCATTAATCGTGGTCTCTTAATAAATCCGCTGATCTCGTAACAATAACTATTTTTTCTTTATTTTTTTTTTTTCACAAATGTTTAAAGAGTACATCTCGAGACGATTGCAATTTTGTGCCCTTCAAACATACTCTACACGTAAAATTCTGTTAATAATCGATAAATATTGATTATATCAAAGACAACTTTATTTAACTGGATCTACAATTATTTATTTGTCTCGTGCTCTTTATCTTTTTTACTTTATTTTTTCATATAATATGTGGGCTCGTAATATGGTATTGGTGTGTGCGCGCTGGACTCAACCATTCCTCTGTTGCCATCAGCTTAATAATTAATTACATTAATGATCTCTCTGCCCCTTTTTCTCATTCCCCGCTCGAGCGTGTCGCGTGGATCGGCGCGCGTGTGCACTCGTGACCGATTCTCGCGCGTTCGGCCAGTAAGCTGTGCGTTGTAATACAGGGTGTGTATGTATATGTGCGTATGTGTTTATGTGTGCGTATATGCCGCCGTAATTGCGGCGGTCTGCTTGCCGTATCATCATCTAACGCACGTGTTAAGCATGTCGGACTAACGAGGGAACACAGGTAACCCGGATAATTCAGCCACCTCTGAAACTTCGTTCATTCGCAGATCGGAACAATTTGTGTGAAATCTACGATAGTATTATATTCGTTGATCGAATAAATAAATTTTGTTTCTCATCGCCGATTGGAAATTTCACAGAACTTTTATATTCGATCGTGTAAAATTTCAAGAAAATCAATTCCAATTTTTCGCGATTCTACCTTACGCTAGATTTAATATTTTATTCGATATTTTTTATCTTATACTAAAAAATTTAATTCACAAATTATGAATAGCTTTTGGGTATAGATCATTTGGAATAAAGTGTCGATTATGATTCAAACCACAAAATGTTAATACAAAGAAAAATGTGAAAATAATCGAAAGTTTGTTTGCAAAGTGACAATGTTTCAGAATTTGTTTTACTGTGTTCCTTTGTGCGCTACGATTTGAGAACAGCTAGGCGAAGATTAACGCGATGTTAAATTCGTTTTTACAATTTCAGCAGAGGCCGCTGCTGCAATGCAAGGCTCGTAAATTGTGAACGACCGTCGCGTGGGAATGTGAAAACTTCGAAGAAATTTGCATATTACAGAGAGAAAGAACGGCAATTTATATTATGCTTTTATTAAAATCCTCTGTTTTTTCAAGGATATTTCTTAATTTGCAACTTTCTTTCATAATAACAACGCATCCGCTATAGACAAAAATATTCTCAACGAATAATTATCATTTTTCTCCAGCCTATTAGGATACGGATATACATAAATACATGTCTACATAAGTACGTTAGATCCTATTTTGAAAATTACGTCTATTTGTTTCCTTCTGCTAATTTGAACGTATTATGTTATATTGTTACTGCGTTTATTGAAAAAAACAGATCTTAATTTCGCATTTCCATAAAATATATTCAAATATCGATACATCTGAAAAAATATGACAAAAAGATTTCTCCTAAAAATGTTAAATAGGGAAATTTTGAAATCCTACATTTCCAAGAATTCGAAATGTCAGGAAAACTTCACATTCTACACGCTTTCTACGAGTGTTTAAATACCTCCATAAGCAACTACAATGTTAAACGAAGTTCTTTCTGCATGTTGTTTTCGAATCATTCGGTAGAGAAAAAAGTCAATACTCTCTTATGGCAAACGGTATCAGGTTAGCCAAAGTGCGCACAACTCTGTCATTTCTTCCTTCGATTCAAATCACATACGTATCGTGTATTCTACTTGTGATTTACAAAGCAACCTTCGATCAATCGCTTGGAAGAGAGATCGATCGGTAACCTAACCTCGGTTAGTCGAGCCTAAGTACAGGAGCATCACCGATGAAGGAAGTTGGCGACTCTGGCAGTCAGTGATACACTGATACAATAATATCCCGCGAATACCGGCGTTGGAAAATTAATGGCCACTAAACACAGCTAACTACCTTAAGGTCCGGCCGGCGTTCGTATTATTTTATAGTTGGCATCCGCTGGGTTTACGACCGTCAGCGCCGGTGTGCCGGTCGTCGATTGTAGTTGCTCCGTTGCTGGAGGCGGAGGTAGTTATAGAACAGCCAGAGACAAGAGAATAAGCCGTTGATCGTGGTGCAAATAATCAACGTGTTTCTACAGTTAAGCTTCTTCGATCGAATTGGCTAATAACGTGGCAAGAACGGTTTTCAAACGTGTTCCAAATGAAATGCGTGTAAAGTGGCTACGTGTAATTAGGTAATTTTAAAGTATAATTAGGTAAATTTAAGAAGAAAAATTCTGAATAATTGCAGGTCATAGAATCGTTTTAGACGAAACCAAAATCATAGACAATACAGAGAATTTTTGGGAATAAAAGAGCATTAAAACAATACGAGTAGGGATTCTGATTATCAAATCGACGCTAAGTGTAATTCTAATTTGTTCTTACAAAATTATAACGATTCAAAATATCCAAATTCGTTTGTCTTAAAATCGTAATTTCTAAGTTATACGTGTCAGTGCTGCAATACGCGAACGATATGATATTAAGAGGAAGATTGAGAGACTTTACTTCTGCTGAAAGCTCGCGATAGATGAGTAATCGAGAAGACAAATAAATATTAAATCATTCGTAACGAAAACTTCGTACTTCCGTGTGAATAATTCCGATCTAGGAAATCTGTGTAAGGACTTTTGTTATCGATCAATGCGGGACAGGCTATTCTTTTCATCATTGTTAGGATCGTCAAGGTCGGGTGTCAACATCGCAAACAAGTGGTCAACGAACCTATCTCCCATTCACTTTTTACTCGCGACTCTCCGTGATTTTGTTCGTGATGTTTGTTTCCTCGACTTACAACGAACGTCCAACGAAGTAAAGGAAACAAAAGACGAATAAAAAAAAACGGGGTAGACAGACTTCTTTCTTCTATTGAAAATTGTTGTTGAAACTGAGATAATTGTGACAATCGAGATAATCAGGATGGATTTGATATAATTAAATTTGATAATACGTGATGGCGTGCCTGACTCTTAACGACACTTCTGGTTAAATGGCGTTGGCAAGTTTAAATTGCTCGCCGCTACGCAGGTTAAATTGCTCCTTTGAATGTTACGAGCCGAGACTAACTTAGGCAAATTGGATATCGTGCCCTGTTCGCACCGACATAGCGATCGCTTCGCGTCTCTCGAGACTTAACGACCTCGTTTCTTCGTTGTTTGTCGCTTAACGTTATGGATTTCAGTGTTAATTCCTGTGCTCATTGTATCATACCATACGAGGAATTTAATCTTCCTTGACTCTTACACATTTTCTTGCTTCTCAAGAGCGTGGGGATATTCTTCCTTTTTTGTATCGTTGATTTATATTTTCTGCGGGGTAAATTCAAAATCAAAAGAATTTTTTACCAACGAACTTTACTCTTTGTAACGTCATGTGACATAGAAATGATATACCTGTGTGGGAAAAAATGAAATTAGATTTCATTGCTCCGGCCAAATATTTCGACATTATAACGGTTTATTTAATCACTATACAGACAGCAAGTAGTCTATTTATTGGAAATGTTGGTTTCTCATTTTCAAATCACAGTAGGAAATTGTAATGAATTACGAGTAAACGACGTTCTGATTATAGAGAGTTTGAAGCTTTTTCTCCTATATGCTAATCGTATCTATGATACAGCATCTTTCTTAAAGCATTTTATGTTACTGAAATTATTTAAATATTAATTCTTACCAGCTTCCCGCTTCCGCTTGGTTCGATAAAAATTACAGATTCACTGCAACGTTTATAGATTATTCGTACGTTGAATTTAAAATTATTTTCTGATATTAATGTGTAGAAAAAGAGATGAAAATTGTAAATTCACGGGACGACAGCTTTTTTCTTAGAATACTGCATTTATCGCGAATAGCTACATTGCGGCGTGAGAGAAAATTGTTATGCAGAGACATGCATCGGTTCGTTTGTCCTCCATGTCCGACTTCTTCCTCTTTGTGAATGAACAAAACGCGGAGAATTCCAACTCTCGGTGCTGAGCGGCGAAAGTTACGAGGAGGACGATGTTGGACTTTATCAGATTGGAATCTAAATGCCACGAATCTAATTGTGAGTCGACCCATGGAGGACGATTTCGAAGTTCGCCGCATTAACCAGACGTGGGTCGTGGAGATAGTCTCGTGGAAGCGTTTCCAACGATTCTAGTTCTATAGAATTCTTATGATTCTTGTGATTCTTTCATCTCTTTATAACGTCTTTATAACGTGTAACTTAGAAATTACGTATTCATGTACCTATTTGTACGTATAGCATCTCCTTTCATTTGCTTGTCACTTCGCTACTGTGTTTCGATTGTCAGAACGTTCTTGCATGATAATTATAAATGGATTATAGACTGTTTTCTTACATCTTATAATTTTTTAGCATTCAGAATTTAGAATTTGGAATTTTTTAATTTTTAGGACTAAATATTATGTAATGATTCTGTGTATATAATAACCTTTCTTCATTTGGACGAAGTACAGAATTGTTCTGAATTCTGTAATTCTTTGGAAAAAAAATTTCTCTGAACAGATTGACTCACACATTTCATTAAATATCCATGGAAATATCTCTCGATTCTTTTTTGTATAAACTAAACCTTCACCTTATACAGTGTTTTCCTTAAAAAATTAATTACTTGTAAACTTTGGACGTTGTTAGTATCGACGATTTGAAGTCCATTTAGGAGTACGAATCTTTGGTTAATGATGCTAATGGACTCCAATTAATGTAATTAAAGAAAAGAGTTAGTTGCCCTTCCGTAGGTGTATTTTTCCTTAGTTATAATCTCCTAATATAGTAAATTGTACCAATTAAATCTCTTATGAAACATGTAGTTAGAAAATACACGTATGAAAAGAAAGATTAATTTTTTCCTCCATTCATTACTATTTTTAACGTTTAACTGCCTCTAATTGACACAAAAATGGGAGCAGATTAAAGCAAGAGGCGTGCAACTCGTAAAATCCAAATGTAAAAGACATTTCATGTGGCAATTACTTCATGCGTCTATTTCAAATATTTGCTTCAAGTTCCGCTACTAGCGCAGTCATCCTTAAAATACGCCGATTTCAATACCCGTCTCATTAAATTACGATATGACATAGAATAAACACATAGCTTCCTAATAAATAGTATTTTATTGACAATTCTTGCAAACATGCCCGTTCCTCTGCTATCAAACGTATAAATCAAATCTAATTACATGAATTACTTCTGCCCCGACGGGTTCAAATAAATAGGCTTCTGCTATACTCGTCTTCCTACCAACGATCATATACAATTTTCTAAAAACACCATGCCCAGTAAAATTTTCTGAAACATCCGCGAAATAAAATAAAAAGAGACCGAAATACTAAAATCCACTGATCAAACTACTGATTTCCTCTCATAATTTACTTCCGGCATAAAATTCCTCTTGTAAGGCAGAAAATTTATTCCAACGTACTCAAGATAAGATAAAAAAAAAATCCACTAAAATCCACTTATCAAGCCACTGATTTCCTCTTACAATTCACTTCCGGAATAAAATTTCTTTCGTAAGGTAAAAGGGATAAAAAGCGTTGGCGCGTCTTTACGCCGCAGGTTGGTAAAAAGTCTGAGCGCCGACCGATGCATTAGCGGCTACACCGTATTTCTTATTATCCCGCCGCGAGTTGTACTCTCTCTCTCTCGCTCTTTCTCTCTCTTTCTCTCCCTTTCTCCGTCCCTTTCTTCGCGTCTCGCAGTCTCCTCCGGCGTTGTCAATGCGGGCGGTCCTAAGAAGTCAGCCTAGTTGGCCGGTGCAACATTGCGTTCCTGCATGCACCTCGTCGAAGCTTGTTAAGAGGCCCTTGTGTCGTTCGCATTATCCCCGGACTGCCAGCGCGGCAGCGTTTCCTGATCGTCGCGTGCTCGAAACCGCCTTAAACTCGACACTACAGGGCTGTGCGTGCGTAACGGGGTGTAATACGGCCGGGGACCGTGCCAGCATCTTCGTTACTTTCCTAATGAACGTTGAAAGAGTGGTATTTCGATTCGATACGGCATTTTTTTGCTGCTTGAATGATTGGTATGTACCGTTCATCCTTGAGCAACATGGTCTTCAACGAGGTACTTTCAGTTATATGCCAAATTTCTTCTTGAAAAACTTCTGGTTGTACTTATTTTGGATCAGTTTTATCAAATCGTTGTAGTAGTACTGTGTTGAGAAAGAGACAGGATAACGTGCTTTTCTTATAGCAGTAACTAGATATGTTCTAGAATGGACATGTTTGTTGCTAACAAGATATAAGTGGTTAATACCATCGATACGTATTCTCAATCAGACAATTTGCAGTGGTAGATCGTCCAGTTTTATACAGGGTGGTTGGTAACTGGTGGTACAAGTGGAAAGGGGGTGATTCTACGCGAAAAAAGTTTTTTTAATTTTTTTTTTTAATTTTTCCATCGAGACAACGATCTACAGTGAGATCCGTTATAACGAGACGTGATAAAATGCACGCGTACCGAGCGAAAATTCAAAGTCGATTTTCTCGAAAACAAAGCCTGAAACGAAAAATTTTTGTTCTATATTTTCGACTTCTTTTTTCGCGTAGAATCACCCCCTTTCCGCTTGTACCACTAGTTACCAACCACCCTGTATAACGAGGAGATGTTACAGATTTTCTATTCTTTTCATCTCATTTTATTATAAAAGCACAATAATAACACATATAGTATACAAAATAAGGCTTCGTGATGTTTTACAAAGTACTTAAATTGCGATTGAATAGAGCTTCATTTAAGTAGTTTAATTCGGAAAATGAAAGTTACGATAATTTTCATATACATCAAAAATCAAGAATTGGAAATCATTTCAAAGAATTGTATAACTATTAGAGAAAATGAAATAAAAGTATCGAATCGATTTTACAATAAGCGTAAAACTTCTAAAGAAAGAGATTTAATAGACAGATTTCTAATTTACAGAAAGTTGTTTGTACACTAATTTTCCGAGGTTTCTAAGAAATCTCGTTTAGTTTGCACGCTTTAATAAAGGATAAAAAGGGTTTGCGATGCGGAAGAGTTATTTAACATAGTTGAGGGTATACTATCGTGTGTTACGCTGTGAGTGACAGGGATTAAATAATGAAAGGCGATCGTGGAATCGCGTGACACGGAAGAAACGGACGAAGAGATACAGACATTGATGCACAGACAGTGAAGGACTAGATGACTCTTCGAGTAACGCAACTCAATTAGTTTCGTGACGACACAGATAGGTTTACATAATTTTTCTATTTTTAAAAGGCGAGTAATTCTCTTCTAACAAATGCGTATCTTCTACTAAGTCGCGTTTTACTCTTTCTGTTAATTTCGTCGAACCACGGTATTATCACATCGCGTTTTTTATATTGCACCACTTTTTGTGACAAGTCTAAACAAGCTACACGGTGGCTACAAAGAGTATTTGTACAAAATTGTATTTATTGTAGCATTTACATAATAATGACTTAGGTTCAAGTATATTAAATTTCGCGTCACTTAGTAACTCTTTCTTCGTATGACAGACAATTAATACTCTGAAAGTAAAATGTATCAGTCGTAAAAAAATGTTTCATCGGAAAATAAGGGAATGTACAATTGTGACCTGGAATCTGAAAAAGGACCCAGTGTTCGAAAACAAATTTTTGAAAAGCAGTTGTTTTAAGATTTGTGCCACTTCGCTTTCCTCTTCTTCCTTTGTGTATTATATATTGTGTTATCGTAATATTTTAATTACGTTTTATTAATATAAATATTAATATCTTTTAGAACGAATTTAGAAAAAGAATTGCATACCTGTCTTATGTTATAATTCGATTTAAATCTCGATTTTTCAAACACGGGGTGCCATCTTTCATTCCAAATAATTTTTGTACATAATATGTTTTGTAATCGCCGCAAATTTTTCATAAATATGAAAATCTCCCGCGGCTGGAGGATTAATTATATAAGCTTTCGTGTTGAAAACTTTCTCAACGTTGCGCTCAGCCGCACTTATCGTTCTAACGACGCTAGTTAATCAGCGGAATGGAGGAAGAGTTTATGCGTGTGAAGCAACGCGTACGTAGGGCGTACGTGGGAAATTGTAAGGTGATAGCTCGCGCGTTACTTTATTTCGGCTCGGTGAAACATATCACCCAAGACGTGCTTTCTCCATTCGATCGTAATATAAATATTGCCAGGATTGCCGACTATGCACGATGGACTTTTCTATTCTGGTTGGCCATCGCCATTATCGGTAAAGTCAAGCGTGATGCCGCGTTTTCATGAAGCTCTGTTCGAGTAGATGAGCGTGAAGAATACACGAGGAAGTGCTATTACGTCGTTTGAGAGATATCGTTGGTCGAATGATCGCGTGTCGAATGGATCGGTGGCTATTTCTTGCTCGACCAACGCTCCACCGGATTTTCCAAAGAAAAGAACCTGAAACCTGGTCGTATTGATTTTAAAGCTGTCATATCTTGACCTTTACGTATTTGGTTCTGCTATAAATTTCGTTTTATTCACGATAGAGCTGAATTTGAAAACGGTCGAGAGAAGCTGTAAATAAAGTTCGAGAAATTCACGTTCAGTGATAACTAGATTGCAGATTTGTATAAATCTATGCAAAAATTAAACAATGTAAAAATTCATAGAATTCATACAATATAGAAAAATATATAAAACAATAGAAGTAAATTATTTCTTATAAGTTTTAAGAAATAAAACGAATCCACGGTTCAATGATAACTGAAACCTTCTCCAAAGAATATACCATTATCTTGATAGACAAATATTTATAAATCATACTAATTATTCACTAAATGCTAGTTTACGTAGTGTTCGATTTAGCGTAGCAATTCTTCCATAGGAAAAGTATTTTTGTTATTGATCACCGAGCTATTAATCACCGATCTAATACTTTACATAACAAATGTTTCAATTTATACTTAGCACTACTACTGAAATTAAGATTGGAGTTTCTGCGAGTAATAATCTTGTAGCGAAGTAACAAGAAAGTGAGGAATACAAATGGCCACCGTTTATTCGATCTCCGGTCTTCCACGTTGTCGATCAACCTTATCGTCTCATTCAGTTCAGAAGTACTTCCTTATGCCTTCTTCACACTTATCATTTCGCTGGATCGCTTCATAAAATCGAACATCGCACAATCTTGTAGCATTTCCCATAATTCTCAAAATTACAAAGCACGCATGTGTCTATAGTTTTTTGCAATACCTAAACCTTTATTTATCGCAAGTATGTATAAAATTTCCTCTAAAACATATGACGTAACCAAGCAATTACTATTGCTACAAATCGGCTAAAGTGTCTGGATATTTATGAGTAATCATCTATACTTGGATATTACCTACAGCTGCGTTGTTTACGTCGTATATGTTTCAGAGGAAATTTGACATATAGTTGAGACAAATAGAGGTTTTAGTGGCATTTATGTACTCATAAATGTTACTAAAATGTATGTAATAATAAATAAATTAATGGCAAATTGATGGCTAAAAACAAGACTTGTTATTCCCTTACAGAATTAATTAATTAGACGATGTTACTACGATAATAGTACACTAAAATTATAAATATTAGTAAACATATTAATTACAAATATTCTTTTATCTGACCAAGTTTAATCAAGAACTAATCTATGTGCACGCGTTCTCGACAAATTTCAAATTTAATTTCCCCGTAAACGATGCGTCGTGTGAAAAAATCTTCTACACTTTCGATTAATTTTTCCGCGTAGAATCATCCTGTAATATAATTACACCACCATTCATGCAAAACTTTGTATAAAACTACCGAACCACTCTACCAAGTACCGTCATTTTCCCTCAACTTTATCTTTAGTTTCTTCGCCGTATAACTTCGTCCTATCTGTCGGTAATTTTTTCCCTTCTATTGGCCACCCTGTTCTCTGGCTGATCCGCTTAGATCGGCATCCTTGGTTGCGTGCTAAGGGGTCTTAAGGTACACTACGATCAGCTGAAACGAGGAAGTGGCGAGTATCCAATGGACCGGTATCGTTCGAACGAAGAACGTGGAGGTCGCGCGCGAGCATCACTTTACCGTGCTCGTTCGAAGAACCACCGTGTAAGAGAGAAGGATAGAATCGGCTGGTTGATGCTGGCGTGAGCTGAACGTAGAAGGGTAAAGGAAAGGGATAAGAAGGCCGTGTAAATGAGACGAATTATGAGAACAGGATTAGCGATATCATCGATGGTACCTCGTATAAGGGCGAATACACAATAAATTACAGACACACTTGTCCATCGATTTACACGATGCTTTTTGTGCTCAGTACATAAATAATCTCTTCGTTTACACGTCACTTTTTATACACCGTCTTGGTTTTACTGAGAATATATTCAGATCAGAAAATATATTCCATGATATTTATAGCACTTGTCATATATCGCTATGCGAACAATTTATTATTCGGCCTCGCTAATAACATCGTTTTTGGTTAACTCGTAGCGATGTTACGTATTAAGCTGTACATAATTCACAAGTGTTTACACAAATATCGAAGATAATAACTTTGATTAAATTAACCCCTGTGCGTTCTTTGGATCATTTTTAACTGATGGAAAATAAGACACAAGCGTTCATACGTGTGATTTCTCGTTTCTTTTTATGCCAAATATTTTCTTTAAACGTTAGAACTCCTTTTCTCTATTTAGGTTCTTGTGAACTTTAATTCCTGTCTTTTTTGTTTAAAAACGTGAAATTAGTATTTCCATACTATATTACTTTTTCTACTACATTTTCATTTTAAATTTTCATCTACATAAAAAAAAGACACAGCGTATTCTATGAAAATCAAAGACCCAATGTATGTGTATCATTCTTCTCGATTATTCTACTCCAGGAATTTGTAAACGAGTTCGTTCCGTTGTATCAGCAAGATTTAAGCCCGATAGGTTAAGAGAAAAAAGCTCGATGCAATTTACAGAATTTTATTGGAAGAACCCGTTTCGCGAAACAGACAGCTGGACCACTCTCGTAAAAGTATCGAGTCTCGATCGTACGAATACCGGTGATCCGGTCCCTATGCGCCCCGGTGGCTTTTCATTCGGATCACATTTCGAAGTTGCGTTACCAGTCAATTTATCACCGGTCGACCGCTGTCCATGCTCTCGTTACGATTTATCGCGAGGGCATTGTATTTATCGTAACGAAAGCGCGCGAATCGAGCTAAGATTTATAGTTACATAATAGCTATTTCGGCGATGATTTATCTGAAATAAATTGGGTTACCGACCGAACGTTTCATCGATATACATATATTTTTCCTGAGATGTGGTCTAGGGTTTTCCTATATAAAAATGGAAACCGTATATTTTTACCGAAACCGAATTTTAATCAGTACTTCGACATGTTACAATTTAAGACTTTCCAAGGATGGAAGTCGTCTCTAATGGAAATTATATCCTGACTTTGATCCAAAAAATTGTTGCGTTTCAATAAAGAACATTCATACGATGGATAAATATCTAATAGCTGCTGTTTTTCAAGCACGTTCCTTTAGATCCAAACAACAAAAATATCGACTGGTTTTCCATCTCTCGCTACCATTTTATGAAAACTGTAGACTCAATGGTAAATCAATGTAGAATCTCTTTCCACAGTACGTCGTCGATTATCTTCATTAGGCAGCCAGGATACAGTGCGTGCAGGAATTCGTTCGTGCGCTATTTCTCGCGTGCCAGGCTTCGCCAACTCAAGACCGCAAGGACGCCGTTTAATCGTGCGAATTTTTATTTTTCAATCGCCGATACGTATCTCGTTCGAGATCTGAAATCGAGTGAACGGAGATAAGAAAATAACGCCATGATTTATGTATTCATTTTCCACGGAGTTCTCATTTTTATCAAAATATCAAGCAGTTTGTCTTACCCGAAAACTCTTCCTATCGATCGATGCCAAATTTTTTCTCTTTGATTGATGCTTTTCATGTCCAACTAAAAGCCCAACTAATTTATACCTGTCAAGTAATATTTTGCACAAATACGTGAGAAATAATTCTTTCTAATATCGAATAATGGTATAGCGAATACGATGGAACAACTAAACGCTACAAACTTTTCCAACATCTGAATAGAAAAATAGGAGTTTCAACAAATGGAGAAGAAGCCAGGTATAATTTACTAATCGTATAATCGCATTATGCGACAGAAAACAAATCTTTATTGGTGTTAAATGTTAGAAAAATGACGGCAGCTATGGTCGGTAACGGAGCGATTTCGACGATGTCGACGATTTGACGCGGCGCAAGAGTATCGTTTACGATTGCGCTCGACGCTTTTCGCTGTTGTAACTGAAGATAGCGAGTCTCGGCGCGTACGTTCAGGTTTGTTTGAATATGTGTACAATCGTGCCGCGAAAAAGTCGTAAAATCGTATAAAATAGCTGGAACGCATTCGAAAGGGTGACTTTGAAATTCTCGCGCGCGGTATGTCTCTTGATTAAACCAGTAGATATTGCTGTAAAAGTTGCAGAAAATTATCGCCATTGTCGCGATACAACGTCTTACTGCGATCTGTTGCATTCCGATCAGTTACTTTAGTGGGACAACTTTATAGGAGTATAAATTGAATTTTATTTTCTTAATTTTACGATTTTTGGTTTCTTATTCTACACAGGAAAGAATCGATTCTGATTACGGTACTATCCTTTCCACGATCGAAACAATTTTGATAATAAAAGAAGTCAAATTTTATCAGCAAATTTTACAACTTACAAATTCACCGATTGTCTCGATCTTATTTACCATAAAATTATTGTGGAAATATTGTAAACTTATAAAAGAGAAGTCTGTAACCTGCAACTTATGGTTCGAAACTTTCGACTCGAGTCAAACGATATCTCATGTAAATTAATAAAAATATTCCGAGTAGAATTTATACGATAGAATTCTCTTTGTGCAGATCTTCTTCTTTCATCTACTGCTTCGATCCAAAGAATAATACTTAAACTCGTTACGTTCAACTCAAACATATGTATTTCAAGAAGATGCATTTTTGCAACCTTTTAAATTCACAAGTACAATAGAATGTGTACGACCAAACGCAACATAAATCCAACAAGTAACTGCCAAAGAGGGTCTCCGTTGTATTCTGGAACCCAAAACCACCTACATATCTCGAGAAGACATTACGAACACCGTTAAGCGTAATGAGACTTTCTAGCCGTTTTTGTGCTTGTGTATCCCTATTATAATAAAACGGATAGCTAGGCCCGTCGGTTCGCAATTTATATTCATACTTATCGTAACAGTTATCGATCAAATCTGATCAGAGGGGTTAAATTCATACGTGACTGGGCTCGCGGTAACGATCAGATAACCGGCCGATATTAATTTATGCTCGTGATCGTCCGTAAAATTACCGTTGCTTCGGTTCGCGCGATGATCCGTACCACCATCGGTCGAGCGTTTACAGCGTTTACAGCCCTCGAAGCACTGGGTCAGCACCGCTGCGCGATCTTTGACCCTCCGCGATAACACGCCACTTGCACTTCCGGCAATTCTTCCCCCGCTCCAACCACACAATATCCCCACCACAGCTCCTCGAACGCTCCGTGAATCTCCGAAGCACCTGCTGTTCATACAGTGCCTCGTGCTCGCCTCCAACCTCGCTTCACCTCGCACCGCCACGGTGAACCGTCCAAGTCAAATTGCAAGCAGGTTTAATTGAACACAAAAGGTTTCGCGGGATTACCTCACCGACTGCTATATCGATTTTGAAGCGAGAAATCAGCTCGTTAGACGTGGTATGTTATCCGCACATAGCGTATCGAAGCAGTGATTGATCGTATGTTCTTTACTTCTTCTTTACCTTTTGCGTGATAATTTATTGGCTAAATATATTGGCGAATTTGAACGGCGACGTGTTAAGGGACTTTTGTCGTGGAAATTGTTTCTAGAATTTTAGAAACTTTTGTAATTCTTGAATGAGATAATATAATAGTAGGATGGGTGGTAATTTGTGAAATTTATTTTTTACGGTTTGTTTCGTTATTGGAGTTACGTAGTTAAAGTATAAGCATTGTGACGAAGAACTTATTAGCATTAGTAATTTGTAGCTTTTGAATTGTAAGGCCTTGCTGATAATATTTGTGTTAAATATCATACTGTACCAGAGAAGTGCAATAAAATGTTTCGAGCTTTCTGCTGGAATTGTTAGAGTCTTAGAAGAACGTCAAAACGAAAATTACGAAAACAATATTTGTTTTATTGCTTGGTATATATAAATAATCTTTTTTTAAGGGGGTATTCTGGTCTAGAGCCATGAATTTCGGGCGATTTTTGAAGCTCTGTACAAGCGAAACAAAAAATATTTTTGCTATCCTTCTTTTTAGCATTTGTTTATTGATATTTCAAGATTACGTAAACAATTTACTGGAAAAAACTCAATATTTAAAAAGTTATGAGCTGGCAAAGTGGATGCTGCCAAAAAAAATGGGGTGTCGTGGCGTGCATGTTATCAACCCTTCTGGTCATTTGAAACAAAAAAAGTGAACAGATTCTTAATTAGTATGGATGCCGCTATCGTCTGAATCTTGGAAAAGTCAATACAACATTTTTTCACAAAATGACGGCCGTTTGAAAAAAAATTTCTTATTTCGCACGTTTTTTTGACAATTCCGAACGTTTAAAAAATAGTAATATTAAAGATTTTGAACTGAGCGTGGTCCGGACGATAGAGGAGTATATAAGGAATATTCAGACCAAATTTAAAATAAATCGGTTCATTAAAACTTGAGATATCGTGTACGCCAACTCGAAAAAAGTAGTTTCGAGAAAAACGCGTTTAAAGTTTTGAGACATGTTTACTCGGACAACGTCTACCGTCTATTGTTCATTTGTTCCGGTCGGACCGAAGCAGATGCTGCGTCACAAAAGTGGCTGTAACTCATAAAATAATTGAAATTTTGAAAAATCCTTTTAAGGGCATATTCTTGAATTTTTCAAATGTGATGATTCGTGATTTTTTCAAATTTCTAGACCAGAATACCCCCTTAAGCTTTCAATTAGGTTTTCATTTTATCTGGAAATCTTGTTTGGTTGTATCATTTGTTGAATACATATGCGATATGCACATATCTATATCGTATATGCAGGATGTCCGAAAATATCGAGACCAACATATCCTACGCTCTAATGAGATCACATGAGTAAAAAGAGTTCATGTAAACTCATAAGATTGGACGCATCAAAAAATGATTTATCGAAGAGTTATCTAAACTTTCGAAAATTGTTATTCATCGTTTGGCAGTTACAGTAAATGTTCGAAATTTCTTCCTTCTGTAAAAATGCAGACTCTCATTCGTCAAATATTCTTTCGAAATATTCCTACTCTCGTAGAAATAGCAGTAAATGCATTTTGAATAGATTTCTAGAGCCGCTCTTCTATTTCTACTACATCTTCATAAACCAACTGTCTCGCGTGACCCCATAAATAAAAGCTCAGAGAAGTTAGATCTGGTCGGATCGTGTAAACAATAACTGTCGATGAAAATTACTTGCTTCCGTCTGTGGTTCTGTATAACCAGAACAACTTCCTTGGAAATCTTTGAACGCATATAATTTCTCGATAAACCATTTTTCGACACAACTTCATCTGGACTTTTTTTACCTACGTGATTTCATTAACACGTAGTATAAGTTTGGTACTTTCGGGACACCTTTTTGGACATCCTGTATGATATAATAAGTTATAAATAAATTGTAGATTTAAATGAATATATCGTATCTATTGCACCGTTCATTTATCATAAGAACGTCGAGTTTCGTTGAATATAATCGTGTCACTTGGCTCAGCATTCCTAGTCATTGTTCTCCGACATGGTTACTCGTCGAAAGATAACAGTTCGTGAGAATGTCGGGCTCTTAAAATCTACCTCGTGTAATCTGCTACAAACCCTCGCGGACTATTACCGATCTACGGCTTTATTACTCAGAAATATGTACGCGCTGTCATGCCATCTGGCATTCGTAACTCGTAATTACGCGTGTATTAAATGCACTTTCGGTACTTCTTCGACGATTATAATCCTATCACGCTGAGATCGTATCCTTCTCCTCATGGGACGTTAAGCGTAATTAGATGAATTCCCCTGTTCCCTTTCCACCGCATTCCACGCGGATAGAGAATGGGGAAAATTTATAACGAAAATAAATCACCAATTACCACTTCAATCTCGCGGAACGGCCTTTGTTCGTTATTTATGTGCGGTATGAATTAAACGTAGCCGCAGTCGTGCGAACGTATAGCAGGCGCGAGTAAGCTTCGTGATACGATGAAATCCCTCGAAATCGAAAGAAAAACGATTAACGATCGTAATAACGTCCAATTAGTCAGCATTGGCCAGTGTTGTTACGCTTCAATCTACGAAGGATCGCTAACAACTCCGTCAGTGATGGAATCCGCACGAAGTTTGAAGAACTGTCTAGTTATTTTTTTCAATTATCTATTTTGGTAAATTGTGAATGTATATCTTGAAAGAAAGAAGACGTTTTTTAAATCTTCAAACTCTTTCGTGTTTTTCATGTTGCTAGCATATACGGATTATATGTATTGTTTAATAGACAACGATACATTAAGTGTATTTATCGAATAAATAAAGATATGAGTGTACTCCACTTTGTGTAATTTTAGTTTAAAACACTTGGTTCGTGCTTATGTTGTGTGATTTCATCAATATTTTCTACTCTTTGTTTTATAGAATTAACACACCTGACAAATATACAAGTGGCTCGTCTACTGTTATTTTGTAGCGCTAGTTGATCTTTATTGAAAAATCAGGATGTAAATTGTCCTTCATAGTATTCACTATGTTATGAGCCCCTCTTCTGTCTGACACAATGTGTTTTTACCTAAAAAGTCAGAAAATTTACCTTTATTGAAAAATCAGGAAGTAAATTGTTCTTCATAGTATTCACTATGTTATGAGCCCCTCTTCTCTCTGACACAATGTGTTTTTACCTAAAAAGTCAGAAAATTTACCTTTATTGAAAAATCAGGAAGTAAATTATTCTTCATAGTATTCACTATGTTATGAGCCCCACTTCTGCCTGATGCAATGTATTTTTATTTAAAAAGTCAGAAAATTTACCTTTATTGAAAAATCAAGAAGTAAATTGTTCTTCATAGTATTCACTATGTTATGAATCCCACTTCTGCCTGACACAATGTGTTGTTATATAAAAAGTCAGAAAATTTACCTTTATTGAAAAATCAGGATGTAAATTGCTTTTCGCAATATTCACTATGTTATGAGTCCCACTTCTGTCTGACACAATGTGTTTTTACCTAAAAAGTCAGAAAATTTACCTTTATTGGAAAATCAGGAAGTAAATTGTTCTTCATAGCATTCACTATGTTATGAGCCCCACTTCTGCCTGATACAATGTATTTTTATTTAAAAAGTCAGAAAATTTACCTTTATTGAAAAATCAGGAAGTAAATTGTTTTTCATAGTATTCACTATGTTATGAGCCCCACTTCTGTCTGACACAATGTGTTTTTATTTAAAAAGTCAGAAAATTTACCTTTATTGATAAATCAGGAAGTAAATTGTTCTTCATAGTATTCACTATGTTATGAGTCCCACTTCTGTCTGACACAATGTATTGTTATATAAAAAGTCAGAAAATTTATTAAGAATCCTATTTATTCTCAGTCATCCAAGTACAATGTATAAATAAGTAAATGTTTGTATAATAACTTATTCATCTGTTTTTCTTACTTCAATATGCTGAATTAGACCCTGGAATATGTCGATATGTTTTTGGATACTTTGTGTATAATGATGCAACATATACGAGCCTTTAATTCCGATTTGGAAGTATGTGGTAGTACCAAATTGCATAGCGTTCGTACGAAATTGCAATCGGTCGTCTTCCATTGGATTTTAGGAATACATCGAACGCGCAATTAGTCTCCTGCCTGCGCAATAATCGCTAATGTTACGGCAATTAGATTTGCGTTCGCTTTACGATACGCCGGCATACTAATTAGACCGATGGCACAATGATCGAGGTCACTTAACGAACGTGATTTCGATGCGGAGATTACAGGGTTAGTCGTCTAGGGACTTTGGGTTTGTCACGCGATGTTGTGTGCGTTTACGTGCGTCCTTGCGACGCATGCGTACTCACGGAAAGTAATTACAGGTATTACGCGAGTTTTGGATAATTATTTCCGGCTGAATAGTGTGTCAGTGTTTTTTCTCAATGGATAATTACCAGAAAATGATGTTGCGTACCCTTGTCTAATGACTTTGAAACATTTTTCGATACCGACCTTTTTAAATTTAGGGTCTGTACCAAATTTAGTAGAACTTAAAATACGAACTAACGCGTTCTAACATTCACATTGAGATTTTTTTTTATGATCATTACATACACTTTTGTGTACCAATCTAGGAAACCTTGAATTCTGTAAAAAAAATTACGTAAATCTAAATTAAGAATTAAGTAACGTACTGTTTTTTTAATAATCGCGTCAAGGCTTTGTTTAACGATTTCCACAAATTTTCCTGTACTGATTTATCAAACCTGGAATTTTATAAAAAAGATTTAGTAAAATGAGAAACAAACTAGGGCCCCCTTTTGCACAATGACTTACCAACTAATAATTTGTATTAACGATTAAATAATTTTTTTTCAAATAGGATAATCGTATAACTTGTAATTTGAATAATTTCATTTTATTTATTATCAAATTTATTCTTAAACAGTTGTTAGTTACTTCGTTCAGAAGTATACATTTATATTAATAACATAAAATTTCATTAATAATATCAGTTTAACTGTATAAAAGACAGATTACGTTATTATTACTATGCAATAACCTTACTTAGTTCTTATTTAGTGGCCTTGAAAATTTATCAGAAATCTCGAGATCCAAAAAGAATTAGGTACAAGTTAAAATATGAACTACGCAATGGCGAAGTTTCCAATATGTCAAATTTTACGATGTTAATATTTTTTTCATGATTTGAGTATACATATACGGAAACAGAACTCGGTTGAAAAACACATAATCGGGAAAATACTCAGGAACTATGTAATCGATATTTCTACCACGAAGGCTACCGTGCAGGTCGCAATCATCAAGGCGTGTGATCAATTTTGCAGGCACATTAATTCCCGCTTAGTATACGTACGTTGCATGCTAATACGTGGAGATTTGACCTCCCCTTTTTTTCTGGCGCATAACAAGTCATAAAAATTGCAGAAAAGAAACACGACGACTTTTAGTCCTGAGCAGTAAAAGCTCATGAACATATAGGCATGAATAAAATTTTAAAATATCTAAACATTCGAATAACCAAGATAAATTGAAACAAGATTCAAATAAGACAAATGTTTAGGAAGTCACTAAATTCTATATTCTATATTTATACGTTACGTAATTAAACTTCAAATAATTATGCAATCAATAAACCACTCGAGTATTTGTATGTTTACGTGGAAAATCAAAAATGCGAAAACACAGAGAATGTACTGAAAATATGGAAAGTAACGTGTTCGTCATGCTATTATTTACAAATTAACTATTTAAGATGCGTTTTTTTAGTTACGTTTACGAAAATATAAATACGAATAGAATTTGCATAAAAATCCGCACTCTAATTATAAGATCAGAAATATCTGAAATGTTTCAAACGTCTGAAATATCTATGTTCATAATTACATT